>NW_015374136.1:1223-71473 GCF_001272555.1 Dufourea novaeangliae | reverse complement strand
CGCTCTTCGATATTTCGGCATAAAAAATATATCATTTCATTTAAAAAAGCGAAGTTGACCTTCAAATTTCCGAAACACCTCCACTTACAAAAGAAATATATGCATTACATAATGTATCCCTTCAAACCATACAACTATTCCAGAAAAAGTTTTGTCATACAATGCATACTTTAGAAGTTATTCAGTGTGAACAAGTTGCGTGGACCACACTGTAGATATGTATGTGTAGATAAACGGACATCCATGATATTTACAGTAGCTTGTATCACATGATTTGTTTTATTGAAGTACACAGATTGAGGTTGATTTCCATTACATAAACAGTATCGATGGCCTTATACAAATTCATTTCAACAACAATGCAATAATTGAATGTGATGAAATGAAAACAATGAAATGAATGGGATCTACTGGTGAACTGTTATACATTAAGAAAATGTAGCTATGTATACAGACGCTTACATACGCTTAGAACGTGTTGAAAATTTGCATAATGGAATAGGCAAAATGTCTTTTCACCTTTTATATGTACGAATAACATCTACTGTAATCGTGAAAGTTCGTTTTGATTGATAGATTCCAACAACTGTTGCAGCACATGCGCGAAATATAGAAGAGCGTATCTCTGAGAGTTTGAAATTGAATATCGGACACATCGACGCAGAAGACTCGTGAGGAATCAATTTAGTCGCTTAACATGCTGAAAACGATGTACGCGCCTGTACATATTGCACTTCCCTATGAAAAATCGAGTTTGTATTTCAAAATATCACGAACTTTCCCGCTTTATTCGATAGCAGAAAAAACCTGGTAGGGGTAAAAAGTGCTTGCAGTTAATAATTCTCTTTTTTACCCATAGCGTTGTTAGTTTCAATCGATCAGGAGTTCAAGGATCTGGTCTCTTGAAGTTTATTTCTGTTCACATTGATTATTTGAACAACTTCTTTATGTACAGTCCCTGGCCAAAAAATTAGGCCACCCATAATTTTCCAAATTTTTCACGGCAATCATAGAATTAAAAAGGCAGAACGTATTTTAATAACAATTTTTAATAACTACTAAAGTACGTACATATATATTACATACATATATGTATATGTGTATTCATCTCTTTCCGGCATACTTCTTATGCATTGTTTCATCGTATCCATTAATTTGGGATGATTGCCAAATATCCACACTTTTTTTTTAAATCGCTTATTTTGGTGACAGGTGATGCGTATACAAGGGTTTTAAGTAAACTCCAGATGTTTTCAATGAGATATGTATGTTGGGAGAGTTGTCTGAAAATAAATTCGCAAAAGTAAAACATAATAAGACATTACATAGAATAATATATAAATTATTAGTATTCATGTATGTAATATTTATATATTTACGTACTTGAATAGTTTAAAACTAATTATTAAATTACGTTCTTGCCTTTTTTTCAGGGACTGTATGTAACTTGCTATTATATTATGTGTATTATTCGTGTGTAGTTAATGATATACATATACAATCTATTACGTCGCATTGAGTTGTAGGGTATAACTTTACGTAATTCTTACAGATGTGATCTGCATATTAAATGTGTATTACATAAATGTATATTGACAGATGTACATTGACTTATATGGTTTAAGTTCATGTCATTCTTATAGATGTGATCTGCATATTAAATGTGTGTTATAGGTATAAGTGTATATAAAAGACAGCAAACATAACTGCTTGTAGGAACGCAGACCATCTCATCTGTTACCTCGATCACCTTTTTAAGGTTCGAATTATATTTTTACAAATACCTTGGTATTTATAAAAATATTGAATAAAATTCATTTATTTTCACTCCTAAAAGTAAATATCTAAACCAACTCGAACAATAACGACAAACAGAACAATACCGTCCTACCATACCTACAAGACACTATCGACCGCATAAGCAAAATACTCCGGAAACATCAAAATCAGACAACTGTTCACCTCTCCCAAAGATCTACACGCACAACCTCAACTTTCATCGGCGGGGGTTTGCAAAATACCCTACTCATGCGGAAAAGTTTAAAGACACAAAATATTCTTCAACGAAGCTAAACTTATCGCAAAAACTAAAGGATACTTTACTTCCCGGAAAATACCAGAAAACGTTGGAGATAATGAAACACCCTAACAACATCAGGAATACAGGCCACCGTCTGAACTCAATCTGAAGCTCCCTCCTCCCAGTTTTTTAATTGTTCAAATTAAAAGACTGTCTTTTGATTGGCAAGCAATGGACCACAAGATAAATAAGCTCCAGTATATCAGTGGTGCACCATAAGACACACACTAGTATCAATGTCATTCAACCCCTTGATGAAGTTAGCTGCAATGTTTGCGAAACGTTGGGAAAATAATTCCACTAGGACACGGCTTACACCCGAAAGCCTCAACAGTAACACAGATGCAGAAAGTTCATCTATCATATTATAATTTTTATATTCTCAAATAAAACTTGTATTGAGTCTAAAGAAATTCTTTGGGAAGCGTAAGTTTCTGTTGTATACAATCACAAACCTGTTAAGAAGCCAACGTTGTATAACGTGTGATTAAACTTACAGGAAACAATATTTCGTATGCATTCGTGTAACAGGACGTCTGTCATCTTTAACGTGTGATAAAAATGCCAAGTCTCTATTGTAATTTTAATATGTCCACATTATGGTGTTAGAAATTATTATGTACCTTCATGCTGTTACGATTTCCAAAAAAAGGAAGTAATGATGAAAATGTCGCGTAGAATGTTGTCCAATTCTTGATTTTAGTTTATCGAACAACATGAGCGGGAGGGGGTGGTGGTGAGAATAGAAAACGATAATTTTGCAAAGCGTTGTGCATCAGGGAATGTTGTTAGTTTAAACCACAAAAACATGAGAGTTTTCACGGTTGCGTCGGTTGCTTGCCATCTCGCACACGATCAGAAATTGAATGGAGGGTCGTGGAAAGGAAAGGCGTCCGGATAAGTTGTGGCTGTAACCGGAAATAAATGTTCTCTCGGTAGAGCTTGCTGACTGCGGGTGTAGACACGTTCGCTTGTAGTAGAATCTGCACGCGCGCGCATTCTTTCGCGTATGGCGCCATAAAATTTCGCACGCAAACACGTAGCGAGTGTACCTACCATTTCATTTCTCCTTCTATTTAATGACATGCTCGCCGACTCTGCGAATATTGTATTAATAAGTCGGTATGTGAATTTCGTCGATTACGTTTACACAGACATAAAAAAATACAAATATATTAAAGTTGACATACAATAAAATTAATATCGTATTTGCGACGATTATTAACAATTATTCGAATCATTAAGTTTTCTTGCGACGTTAGATTAAACATTGTTGCCTCTTTCATGTACCTGTGTATTCATATTGATATTCAACGACTTCTGCTTTCATTCTTATTGTTATAAATGGGAAAGGAAATAACATTTGTGTAATATTATATTTTGTAAAATGGTAGGATATATTCGAATAAAATTTGAACATACAGTAAAACAGATACATACGAAAGAAACTAATCATTATCCAGGAGTAAAGAAAAATCTATTCTTAAGTTATTTCTTTCTTAAAGAAATGTTAATAGTAGATACTTATTTACTTTTTTCTAAATTATAATAGTTTATGGTACGTTTATGCTTATATTTATCTTTATATTTATGTTTACGTCTATCTATAGACTAAGTAAAAATATGATTTAAAAGCTACTTTTCTGTTA
This sequence comes from Dufourea novaeangliae, assembly GCF_001272555.1. Lineage (NCBI taxonomy): Eukaryota > Metazoa > Arthropoda > Insecta > Hymenoptera > Halictidae > Dufourea > Dufourea novaeangliae. Next base: position 67,744 of record NW_015374136.1, on the reverse strand, counting down.
GTTGGTTTGTTTTCAGATTACATACGGTGTTACAATCGTACGTCGATGTAAGGACGAAAATAACAAATGAAACATTGTAAGAAATGTCTAATTCAAAGAAACTGGTGTATTTGAAGTTTGTACATTTTATTAGGTTTTCCAATACCTAATCAAGGTTTCTCATCGAGTACGAATTTTTTAAAAATTCTACAAAATTTAGAAGTTAGACTCAGAAAGACAAATTGTGAACCAACAATTGGGACAATTGTTTGCCCCTGGTCTCTCCTAATAGATAAATACGCGAGCTAAATGATGCGTACATACGTGATAAATTCCTCTTAGTATGACAAAATTGGAACATGCATTTTCGACTTACTTTTACATTTGGAATCACCCTTTCTTCAGTTGTACAGCAAACTATGGGACACTGTGTACATACATATATTAGTTGCATTGAACACGTAGGTAGATTTGATCTTGACGCCTCTTTCATGTTTTACATAAAGCGTTCATAACGAATCGTAAATTTATCTTCGCAACCTTAGTTATAGGACATCTTGCCTTAATATTTCATCGATAAAGTAACTGCATATCGTAAGATACCGATAGAATGTAATCACAGTGATACCATGATCAATGGAACTTTCTAACTTCACCCCGTCACTATTAATGAACTTAGAAGTACCCTAATCCCCTAAATATCTTAAGAGAAATTCAATTTCTTTAAATAGAAAACAAAGCATTGCATTGTTTAATGCATTTATTCGATCATTGAACATCCATGATAAAGACATCCCAATGATTTGCACGGATTGTTCCATCGAAATTCATCCTCGAAATTGCCGTTGGTGCACGTTCTCTTGAGGATCACGTTCTGATCGTACCGTTCTCATCGCCGCCCTTACTCCAGTCTTTCGTAACCATATACGCTCGGCCGAGTTCGCGACACGAAACACACAGGCTTACGAGACACGCGTGATTTCTGGGAAGCGTGGGCTCACTGAGTTAGCAGCACAAAAGTATAGGGGATGCTTGAACAGGGGTAGCAATGTCGGTGGTAGGGGTTGAAAATGGAGAGCACGAGGAGGATGAAGGCAACAGGGAAGTAGAATGAGCAAGAAGGACACGGCGATACGGTATAGTAGATAGTATGAATATACGGGACGAGCGGAAGGAGGAGAAGAAGAAGAAGAAGAACAGGGGTGAGAGAGAGAGCGTGGGAGGAGGGGAAGGGGGCGGGGGGAGAAGGGGTGGTCGTGTGTCGAGAGCTTACAATCCCCCTTCGCCGTCCGTCCTTGGCGTAGATGGGGGTTGGCAGAGGCGGAGGGTGGCGAAACTATGCGAAGAATGTGCAATTAGTGAACAGAGCACGAGGTGGTGGCGCGGGCTTTGGCGGGAGAGGGAGTGGCGCACGGGTTCTGGAAAGGGAGCGAGCACGGTGGGTTCTGGTATGGTGTGCCATGACGGTAGATCCTAGCTCCGGTGTTAGCGGCGATGCGGAGAAGAGGGTGGTAGCGGTAACGTCGATGGTGGTGGTACCATAGCACCGAAGAAAATGGAAAGAAAGGAAGATGGATGGAATGGCGGACAGGGATGATAAGAAGAAGAGAGGACTGGCTCGGGTAGAGGTTCGACCAGGCTTTTGCGAGCGGGTTTCCGAGGCTCGTGAGGGTGGGGGTCACCGTGTCAAGATGCGAGAGGATCCTCCTTTTGGCGCAAGGACACTTATCGACTTCTATTTCTTCTCCCCTCGTCTTTTGCTCGAGTATACACGCCCATCAGGAGCGATCGGCTAAGATACGGAACATCTTTCGGTGTATCAAAGCTTTTCAAGCTTTATGTTAGCACCACGGTATTTTTTGCTGAATGGTCTTACCGAATCACCTGGTTGACGATTCGCTCGATGTTCGAATGTTTTGTTTCATCGGATATACGGAAACGCCGATGCCAGCCGGCGTTTTATCAACGGTTCGGGCCAAGTCTCGAGATTTTCAAAGACCCTTGGCGTAATGTTTCAGTCTTAGAATCTCAATTACCTCTTTTCCAAATCGTACGTTTCACTGCTGTCCTTTATCTGGTGTGTATTTCTTCAAAGGGTCGACGAGACAAATACGCAAGATAAAGATTATTTATTGCATAAAATGTGGACTTGGATTTTTTAATAGAAAAATCAGTACTGGATATTCAAGCTTTTATGATCGGTTTTTTATGAAATGGAGAATTTAACAATATCTCTGAATTTCCGTTCTTTCAGTCTATTTCATAGGGCCCAGTAATAAAAAGAAGTTCATTACATCTATTAAGAGGTTCATTAAATTAAAAGGAATACCAAGACTTTGTTTTGAATCTTCAAATTTTGAATACGTATGCAAATTACAATTTTTACAATGTCCATTTTAAATAGTATTAATTGTAAAAGAAGATAGCAGACAATCTAACCATTAAGGATTCTGTGGAAAACCGTAAGGTCAGATGTTGTTCTACGTTTATTTAAAGTAGACATTTGTCTTAACATTATACCCATAATAGATATCGAAAGGCGTCTGCGGAGTATTTTATGACTGGTCATCGTGAAAGGAGTTTCAAGCCCGCCTTTCAAGTATCCCTCGACTCGATCGGATTGCTCGACGAATACTAATTGACTAAACGAGCTTAAACGCACTTTGGAACTTGGAGGACGAGCATAGGGCACTGTTTGCGAAGCATCGATTAACGATGGTACTTGGTGGTAAAGTCCAGAATACCCGGGAGGACCACTGCAACGGTGGATCCTCAACATGTCAAAAGCGATCCCTTCCGTCAACGTTAGCCCAGTACCAAGATCGTTGATCCGTGTGCCTTTAGCAGCGTGTACACGGCTATGCACTTGGTGGTCCTTCTGAAGGAGCGACTAATTGAAAGTGGATTACCAAGAATGCTCGTAGTAGACCGTTCTAATTAATTACTCTTAAAGTATACCTCTGCCCCACTTATTACTACGCAAACCAACCAACCGTTTCGACGGCAGTGCTTTGGTTATCTAATGGTTTCGAAGACAAATCAAAGATGTTTTTAACCTACACACAATAATAGAGTAAGGACAACAGGAGAAATTAGTTAATTTTAGACCGCGTTATCAACAAAACAATTTTACATGTTTCTACATGTTTCAAGGTGCTTGAAATGCAAAATTATTTATCCGGGATCTGATGGGATAATTATAGAAAGTACGGGTAATCTTTGAAATATCGCTGTGAGTAAAACTCATTTAATTACATTATGTATTTTGTCGTTATCATGTTATGTTGATGGTCCATCAGTGAAATGATAATTGTTAGGAAAGTTCGTCGTAGATTGGTGTCAAACATATCGTAAAAACCACAAAACTGTTGTTAGGTACATGAGAGTAACAACCGACAATCTGTTTATCAAACTTGTACTCGCACACAATAACAGATAATACTGGATTTAAATATTTATAAAAAAAGTAAAATTGCTATAGAAAATCTGCTTTCGAACTTCACAATAACTAAAAATTTCCAATCTTTCAAAATGACAAATTCTTCAATAATTATAAATAAATAAATAAACCAGAAATTAAAGAACTAGAAATAAAAAATGTGAAAACATGTAAAAGAATGTCGATTGAATTTAAGAACAGGACAAACAAATCAATCCCGTCTTGTAACAAAAATCGGTTACCTACATCGTAGATGTCATAAATAGAATAATAGATGGAAATAGATTTCCATTGTGTCCGTTTATCATCTCTAATAATAAGATGTAACAAATTTTCGTTACGATACGAGATTGATTTGTTTTTTCCTTTTTATTTTTGGTTTATAATTTTTTATTTGTAGTTTATTAATTTATAATATACTTATAATTTATAATTTTTTAATGTTGACCATCAAGTGGAGTCGAAATGAAAAAATATATAAGTAACCAATGAGAAAGAAAAATTGAGCACACCGATATTCGAACCCACGCGGCCACGTCCACAAAGTTACCATACGACCTGCAGTCGGACTCTCCACCGCTGCAACCAGCAAGTTGTTGAAAGCGTCACTGCTCCCCCTCCCAAATCGAACACCATTGGCTTCAATATTTCAAGTTCTGCCATTGTGCGAAGGTTCATCACAAAGTCAGCTTTACATTTCGAGACCACTCCCACCATGCAAGAGGTACTGTGGTTATTATGACACAATCAAAAAGGCTAACGATTTCGATTGTTAAGGAATTAATGCTACTTTTGTTCTAACAATAATCTGTCAAATATGACGATGTATTGTGAAGAAAAATAGAGATATTTCTGTCACTGAACACCAAATTGATTTCAAATGTCATAATTGAAAATGCTATAAATTAGGTAGATTTATTCTAACTGAGAATATTAGCCCTTAAAAACAAAAGAGTTATTTACATATTTTTATACCATTTAATCAGAACAGAGTGCCATCTTCTATTTGAATGGTATTATTAAATTCAAAATGGTAGTTCTAAGTCTTTATTTTCTTAACTTTATAACTTCTTTTTTAAATTTTTGCCAGTTCTTAAAGACAATCATAGAAATTTAATTTTTAGCCATATACATATAATAATCCGTCGTTGAGTTCCAGTCAAAATAAGTGGTAGGTTAGTAGGAAAACGCGAAATAAAATGTCACCAGATCACATTCAATTCTGAATGAAAGCGGTAAATAAACAAGAACGAATTTGTTTCCGATAAACTTAGAAAGGAAAGGTAATATCAATCTTTTTAATAAATTCTCAGAAAATTTCTTTAGTGGAACATTAAACATAGTTCTGTATTCATTATATCATATTGGTAGTATAATACAAATGAATATAATACGATAAAGCTATATTTTTTATTTAACAAATAATAGTGATACGTTATTTCATTATTAACACGTAGCACCATATTCCTGTAATTGTATGAGACTATACATTTTACTGCATATTACTAAAGTTGACCGCACTGAATAGTAATAAACTGTGTTTGAGAACTAACTTTCGTAAGCATGTTGGTGGCGAACAGATTGTGAACGAAGAGAGTCCCGTTTCTAATCCTTCCACACACTTTTTAGCCATCTTTGTTGTCTACTACTATTTCTGGCTCCTACAGTCAACTTGCAGTTCCTTAACCTTCACGTTTAGACGTACTAAATTTTCCGAGCATCGTTACATCGAAAGTTTCTTTTTTTCATTTAAATCATTCGAACTCACTATCGATAATTCGTTGAGTATTTTGAGTACATAGAATGACAGAATTACCTATGTTCTGATACATAGTTGTCATCTACGATGCCTATAACTTTCTTATTAAAATGATGAAGCATGTACTGCCCCTGACAGAAAGTATACAATCACTGCAGGAAGTGTTTACACGTTCTCACCGATGCTATCATGTTCAATGAACATCTTCACAACGGAATAAAATGAGTCCCAAACAGTAGTAGTACAAAAGTGTATTTCAGAATCCATAACTGACTTCAGAACTGCATGAACAAACGGGACTTCTGTTACAGATTTCAGACAAAGTGCGAGGCGTGTTTTTTAAATAAGGTCCGTTTTAAAATTACCGCCCATTGAAGTAGGGGAGTGGGATCACAATTACATAGTATCTTTGTGCAATTCCTTAACCATCTGGCTGCCATTTCGTCTTAGTCAGATTCGCATTTATTACTGCATATCAATAACTTACGATGAGTGCTGCAATAAATAATCCTGCCAACTGTGAAGTTCGTTCTGTTATATGAAGAATAATACATAAAAGTTAGTGGATAAAACTTAGACGTGCTATTCAAAACTGAAAACGTGGGTTACTGTTTAGTAGGATTATGCTTTTGTACGACAACGCTCGACCTCACACTGCATCTCGAACCGTTCAAATGTTGGAACCATTTCGCTGGGAAATTTTTAACCATCTACCCTATAGCCTCGATCTTGCACCAAGTGATTAGCACTTATTTTTTCATTTAAAAAAAATGGCTGTCATCGCAGCAGTTGGAAAATTATGACGAACTGAAGAACGGCGTCAATGCATGGTATAAACTCTGACGGCGGACTTCTTTGACGGTGGAATAAAAAAACTAGTGACACGATATCAAAAATATATCGAAATTCATGGTAATTACAGTAGACTCACATTAAAGTAACGCTGCTGTGGCTCTCGAGGTGGGTTTTTCCTAGAAACGCTAGTTTAACGTGAGCCAATGGGCACGCAGGATCTCGTGGCAGTTCGGTAGATTCACCAATTGGATCAGAACTTTGGTTACCGAGGCGTTCCCACAGCTACTTTAACGTGAGTCTACTGTATGTGAACAAATAACACAAATATGTGGATATTTTTTGGCTAAAATAAATCATTTAAGTATATCTTCTACGATTTGTATTTTATTTTCGAGAACACCTTACTTTAAAAACACGCCCCGTATAACCTAAATATAGATGTATGAAAGCACGAACTATATATGAACCTGGAGCTACACATATCAAAAATAAATTCAATAACTCTGACACGATACCCATGTAGAGTTTCGCTTGTAAGAAACTGCAGCGTGATAAAAATGTCGAAAAGTCACATAGAGTAATTTTTGCAAATCCGTCAGTATAATTAATATTGATTGGCAGTGACATGTGTTTTATAAACATATTACTCGTGACAGGTTTATACAGGGTGTCCCACATAACTGGGACAAGCTATATCGTTAAACTTTAGCTAAACAGTAGAAGGTAGAAGAAAATTTCATTAGGCAAATTTAAATGGTTTTCTCTGCTGCGTCACATGACGTACGTGTTTGACCTATTTTTTTAAACGGAACTATGTTAAAAAACCATAAGAGTTCCGTTAAAAAAATTAAAGGCCACCTTCGTTATTCAAATATCATTGGGAGGTTTAAATATACATGTAACCCATCGTGTTGTTTACAGAAAACAGTAACGCATTTTCCTCTATCATTTTGTTCGCATAGGATCATTTCACGCGAAGTCGGACACTTTTTGAGGTAACATTTCGGATTTTTTTCATACTTGGATGTTTTGTAGTCTTCAGTAATATACATATAAACATATCTCAGAGGAGTTTGATGATGACGCTGAGATACGTTTATGTATCACTAAAAACTACAACATATCCAAGTTTGAACACAATCCGAAATGTTAGTCCAAAACGTGTCCGACTTTGTGTGGCATGACTGTGTACTTACCATTGACGGGGAAAACGCTGGCTAATAACGACGTGAGTATCTTATATTTTGTTGAGGTGCAGATTTAGTACCGAAAGTTTTATTTCGGTGTCTACGGGAAGTGAAGTAAAGTAGGTGCAATATTAAACTTGTTAAACATAATTGACCCTTGGCAGTTGGATCTGCATATGAGAATATTTCGTACGTAATTAAAGAAATTCGGATTTAATTGGCTCGTCGAAAGGAGACAAAAAGGAAGCGTGGGTGTATTTCCCGGGCGATTTGATTTAAATTAAAACAAAAAGCGATTGCAACTGCAGGATGTAGGTGCCATCGAGAAGATCGACGATCAATGTACAGCGCGTACTCTGGTGAAGAAACTTACGTCTATAGAGAAGCACAGATAGAATATAACCGTGAGGAGAAGAGAAAGGGGAGTTGGAAAAGAAGGAAGAGGAAGGACTGCAGAGAGAGAAGGAGAAAGAGAGAGAGAGAGAGAGAGAGAGAGAGAGAGAGAGAGCGAGAGTCAAAGAGAGGGGGGGAGAGAGAGAGAGAGAGGGGGAGAGACTAGTGGATGCGCGTCGCGACGAGCAATCAACGTAAATCACTTGGCTGATGCTCAATTTAACAAGGGCCATTATGATCTCGAACTCGAAGTAACGAGCACGAAGAGCGCTTTCTCTCTTACTCTATGGCTTCCCCGTTGAACAGAAATCCACCATGTAGAATACAGGTGATTACAAGAAGGAACGTACACGTTGTTCGATAGAGATATATCTAGTCTGGAACAAAAGATTTACGTGTGTTGCTCTAAAATATTACAATTTTATACGAAATGTCACTGTGAATGAAATGTATAAAAGTAGAATATTAAATGTGGATTAGTAGATGTGCCATTAAACAACATACAGTTATCCCCCCCCCCCCCCCAAAAGTCGATCGGGGCTGGTCGCTGTAGTGTGGCGATCATGTGGATCAGCGGTGACAGTACACCTTTTGAAGATTTTACACCTGTTAAAAAAAAAAAGACAAAAAAACAAAAAAAGAACGGTCAGTGAAGGATATCGGTATTTCTTCCAATTGATTCTATCGTGTTGTCATAGCTTACTTATCTAGTACAATATATTTAAATTCGATTTACCTGACACATTATGTAGCGAACCCTATATATACATATATAGATTGAAAAATCAGCTCTGTAACAGAAGGTCCACACGACTCATTCAGGAAGCAGCTTGTCCAGTAATCCGTAAGTACGAGTTCGAATCCTCAGAGGTAGCGAAACATTTCCGAAGCCGAAAGAAAGTGTTTAATAGAGTAGGAAGAGGGGTATAATCACGGAGAAGACTAATTTCGGATGCGTGTAACGGCGTATGAAAATTATTTTAATTTTTTTGAAACATTCTTTTCACGGTTTCAGTATTTATTTACTATTGTCTAAATATTCAACTCATATTTTTTTAATATTTCTTTCATATTCTATGAGTATTTACTTTATATTCTTTAAATATTTATTTTATATTTCCTGTATATGTATACAATATTTGAATTCAATATTTATTTCATATTAAAAAGTGTGGCTAAAAAAATATTTATTCAATATTTGAAAAACATATTTAACTAATATTTTTGTGCTACTAGGTATATTACAGACAATGATTACAATTATTATGAGTGAAATAGTGAACGATAGAAGGATATGCGAGCCAAATGATATTCAACTACACGCGTACGCGATTAATTTGTAACATCGGTTTAATTAAAGGTACAGTTCCGCGTAAAAAAATATTATACATTTTAAAATTATTTTTGCATACTAAATGACTTTTCTGTCAGGGTGAATCACCAGTTCCAAGAAACGCTGTACTTACATCTGCAGCAACACGTACATATTATGTGGGTATGTCTATACTTTCCAGAAGGGTGATTGCGACTCTTAAATATGAAAAACTGGGTTTAGAATACTAATGACGAAAGGTGTTGGCCCTGAAAACAACAATTTACAGTGCCATTAATTTATACATACATACATTATAAATATATCGAATTGACGCTAGTATCACGTTTGTGATACTATTAATCTTTTCACATCTGTCTTTGAGATGAAGGAATTCAATCTTTTCAATTGTAATGTAAATAAACGACGAAGTGGTATTGATAAATTAGAATTTCAGAAGTTAAATGTATTCATTACTAGCAGCTCGTCATGCGAGCGTTTCATGCTTTGATCTAAATGACGGAACCATCGTAATACAGCTGTTTTTCCTAGCGATTCTTCTCCAAGGATGTATAACACATCTTTTCATACAAACGACTCAGCTTCCCTCATTCTCTCCTTGCTACTATCGTTACTGTAACGCCAATTCGACGTCTTATGATTTCCTGTGCTTTCCAACATTATATTTAGAGGTTTGGCCAGTCAAAACTATTACCAGCTCGTGCTTCATCATTAGTTATGCATAGAATTATTCGGCATCCGAAGACTACCATAAGGCAAGAGAAACGCTTCGCGATTCCTCGTTTAAAATGATTAATAATAATATCAATCATAATAACGCTTGACGTTTACATAAAGTTACTGTGAGTGGTTGTATAACTTGTACAAAACAAAATGTGTTGTATGCGTGACTTGCCTATGTTACAGAAATATCCGAAACTCGTGAACTCGAGTAGCCTTGATGCACACGACTGCTCATAATATTCTAACGCCTTCATAGTTTCAAGGAATAGAGTGCTTAGGCTGGTACTGAAAATATTTATTAAGCAAATTTATTTTACATTATGTTTGTATACACTAGACTAAATAGAATGAAGCAGTATACATTTTGCAAATTAATCGTTAACTTCTGTCCATTGTGAATTTCTTCGGTATTTCGTATATCAAATTATGTGTTACTATACTTTAACGATAACTATTACGTACAGCAAATGCCTCACTATTTATATTGACTCAGGTCATAGAACACAATGTCATACATCATGGTATTACAGGATACGGCATAGACCGATAGTTGCAATAGATCGTAGTTGTCTAGAGAAAATAACTGACTGTAGAATATGGAGTGTTAACTCAGTAATAAATACTTAGGTAACTGCAATTACAATAAAAGAAATGTGTATTATGCTACAGAAGAATCATCGGCGTCAGCAATGACGGGGAACACTTTTCTGCCGTTAGAGATAAGAAAGAAGTATAAAACCGGTATCGTTGGAATGATTATGTGCGGTCCTGTTGTAGGGGAAGAAGTGGTAATATGGACCACTGTTTTCTTTTAGAGAAAATACTTAATTTTAAATGTATCTATTGCATCAACAATCATCAGTAGTGTTAGCCAACATATCTTTCGTTGTGTATTATTAGTTCTGAAGATACAATACTGAGATGTATTATTAGTTCTGAAAGAGTACAACAATTTTTTTTTAATATAGTGCAAAACGTGAGTTTGTGGAAACGGGGTAGTACTATTAAACGGATATGAAAATTTTATTCCTTGCTACTATACGTTCCCTATTTACTAAAAAACTTTTGTTCTGCAAGTGGGAAAGAAAAAAATTACTTTAGAAATAGAAATACAAGGCACATTTTATAATAATGAACAGAATTCGCGGATATTCATGAACAGAAGTCGCAAATAAAGTGTTCAGTTTACAACCACTGCACAAAATATGAGCTTAATCCTAACACGTTTCGCACTGGATCCAAAGTTCTCTAGATTTTGACATCTAGAATGTCTTACCACAGTATTGTTACCATTCCGTATTACTACCAACACTAATTTCAGTATTATCCAATAACCCTCAACAAAGGGTGAGCATTTTCAAAGAACTGAACCTGTCATTTTGAACTTTAATCTTATTACTGTCCAGCGTAATATACATAGACAAAGTTTCACGTTTCACAATAAAGATAGTTAAATCATTTATTAAACTTGCCTTCTGAAAAGTTTTGATTTTCGTAAAACATGAAACCTACTTTCACGACCGCAAACAGTTAACGATGCCGTCGCTAGTATGACAAATGAACTACAGAGGACCTAATAGATATAGCTACTATTATTTTACATAAATGCCAAACGTAGTTTCGGAAATAACAATCTGTTCCATATTACCCCCTTTTCCCCTATGGTCTGTCCAACTGATTCGGTTAAATGGTATGTAACAATCGTCACCAACGGTGTATAAAAAATGTATAAAAAAAACAGTCCGAAGGACCAACATACATCATCCGAATTAATCCTTGGACTACGCTCCACTGGGAAGCAAGATTCTCGCTGTGTGTGGGAAGCGTTATTCGCATTGAGTGAGCGATTACTGTTGAACACCTATGGGCGTTGTTGAAACACGGTGATTATTTTCGCTTGACACCTATAGGCGCTGTTAGGCTGGATTGTTACTATTCGTTAACGTAGTCGAACGTCATATGAACAATATGAACTATAAAGTGCAAAAAGTCTCTATTGGAGAATACTTTTTTGATGACGTATTAACAATTAGTGGTCAGTTATTATAATGAATAGTGAGAGTTTATTTGTACAAGTAGAGTTGTTACTTATTATGATTTGAACTAACCTGACTATGTTACATACGACGACGTATCGTGGTCCTCATTACGATTGTATCACTTACAATAGTTTTTTCCCTACGAAAATTAATTCCCTTTTCGTAAATAGTGAACAAAGATAAAAACTAGCAAAAGGAAATTATTCTATAAAAAGTAATCCGTAAGGAACATACAGTCGGTATTTTGTTAATGGTACGTTAAGTTACTGTAAACTTATCATAATACAATGGATTGTGTTCATCATTACAATGTAATACGAACCTGTGTACAAAGTGTAATCTTATTCTCTTGGCTTCCAATGTGTTAATATACATAGGTCGGAAATTGCAACAGGTTTCGAGAATGATTTTACGAATTAACAGTAACATGGTTAAAACGAACGTGGTATACAGAGTCATTTTAGCATCTGGGCCAGGCTATAGCTCCGTTCCAAGTGAAGTTAGAAAAACATCGTAGAGGAAAATTTGTCACTATTTAAGAAGCTTTATTTTTTTTTAGCGTCGGTGCAGTTGCAAAATGCAATTGCACTTTTATTTTAAATGCAACACTACGATTTTTTGCATAAATTGATGCTTCGTGCCAGTCTGCGTATAAAAGGTACATGCTATGTCATTAAAACTACAATACGTTACGAGATATCTCATTTTTTACACGATTACTACGTTAACGTTACATAAATCATCACGCCGCTATCCGATTTATTAATATCGTATTTACATACACACACACGCGCGCGCGCACGCACGCACGCACGCACGCACGCACACGAACACGAACACGAACACGAACACGAACACGAACAAGCACATGCACATGCACACGCACAGCTTACCCATAGTTCTCGTGTTTTTACATACTGTTTACGTTACTTAACATATAAACGTGCATCTTATTCGTCTGGCCCACAGAAAATCCATATATGTTATTAGAATAAGTACAAACAATCGGTTAATACGTGCCCTGTCGGTCTGTACTTCTTCCCCAGTAATGTGTACTTCAAACAGTGAACGATATTGGCAGATTTTGGCAGTTACATTGCCCAATCTGTTAGACGATGTTGACTCTAGGATGGGACACCGACTCATAATTGTTGCAGTCTACCTAGCCAGATATTTAACAAAAACGTATAGCGAAAAATAGTTTAACACCCACAGTCTAACGCCTTGTCTGCCACGGTCACTTAATTTGAATCCATTTGATTTGTTCGTGGGTTTTATAAGAAATAAAATTGTTTACCATCTAAACGAAATAATTAAGAGTAATTGTTTAAATGTAAATACCGAACAGCTGATCAATGTAATGAAAAATATAAAGCAACGTATAAAAAATTATTTAGTATGTAATGGTGAACTGTTTGACTACTTACTCTGAGTTTTCGAAAATAAATGAAACATCTATTAAACTATTATGGTTTCAATCACCGTACCATAAATCAATTTATGTACAAAAATCGTAGTGTTCCATTTAAAAAAAATGCCAATACATTTTGCAAGTGCACCGATGCACTTGTGAAATAAAATCATACAGTCGGTTTATACAACTTCTTAAACGATGCAAAATTTTCCTCTACCATGTTTTTATAACTTTACTTGGAACAGAGCTATATCCATACCGGCTTTTCACGAACGTTTTTGTATTGGCGATTGTGTGTCACATGACGGCGTGCACGCAGAAGTGTTGCTGTGAATGTAATTTCTACGTCGAAGCCAGCGGGGAGCAGAGGGAGGGACACATTTGTCTGCCCCCTGGACGAAAGAAAGTGGCTTTTGCCCCACCCTACAAGAAAAAAAATTGGATTTTACCCACCCCCCTCCCAGAGTTACACAATTTTTGCATAATATTTAATATTGCAGTATAATTTGAAACACGATTAACAGCCTCTATTAACAAAACGCATACATTTTCAACGATTTATGACTTTAAACACAAAAAGTGTGTCTGTCTACGTGCGATCTTTTCCACTGTGGCAGTCGATGTGTTAATATTTTTGCCCCCCCTCCTGACTACCCCTGTATACCTGATAACCTAGCTACGCCCATGGAAGCCAGTGTAAATTTTACGCTTGTTCGTCGACGTTTGAGCGTTCGTGTAAAGCCGGCTATTGACTGGCTCACAATCAATTGCCAAAATCACCTTGTCTACGTGCTAATCTATTAAAAAATGCTCTGGTTAAGTGGAGTTTCAGTCTATATCTGATTTATTAATTGGTTTTCAACGATTTTATATATATTTCACGGTTTTACGTTAAAGGTGGAGGGATTGATGACTCAAGCCGGTGTGTTTACGAGTTACTGCTAGTTATCTTGGTGACTGTTACCTAAGCGTACGCAGTAAACGTGGGACAGTTTGACAAGTCAGGGTAAATGTACGGTATCCGACACTTCCCTAAATTGGGACTTCGGCATATAACGGTTTAGTTTCTGTCAGCCTCGTTGCCGTGCAATGTATAAATATGAACAGTGACGTTATTGTAACATTCTAATAAGAAATACGTAAGATTTCTTCGAACGAAATTCCAGTTTCGACTGTCTTTCTCTACCAAGAAGAGGCAAATAAACCGAGAATAAATTCTTTATAACAACATTTCCCGGGCGTATCTAAGTCGACGGTACCAACTAACTCCCTCTGAAGAATGTTCGGCCTTCAAAAACAGAGAAGGAACGCGACCGGTAGTGGCACGTGGTTCATAGCGGGCCATTTAACGGTCCTTGCGAAATTGAGTCATCACGCGGTTCGCCTGGAATCTCGAATATTTTCCTCTCGATGCTTCAGAGTTCTCCGTAACCCCTCCCCCTTTTTCCTTCCCTCGTCACATCCCCTCTATCTTGCTTTCGCTCGCTGCGTCTACGTCTGCTTTCCTTGAAGCTCCTTTACCATTGCGCATGGAGCCATTCGCGTTCTCCCGCCACCCACGCTCAGTCGAAAGGTCTCCAGGATTCTACAGCTCGCCGCAAGAAATCGACGAGACTGAAGACTCGTCGAGTCTTCATGCAAGTTTTAGTTACGAGGCTTGATCTGGAGTAGGTTGTAAACACGTGATCGCAGTTCATTGTACCGTCTCCCGAAATTATTTGGGAGCTTTATTTTCGGAAAGATTGTCGACATGCCTACGTTGATTGTAATTTCGAAATTATTACTGGTACGAATAATAGTTACTGTATAGAGTTTTTAAAAAAGGCGATAAGACCTTACGGATTCATTATACTCACCGAGTTAGTTAAATTGAAAAATGTTTAATCAACACTGGTCCTAAAACCAATCCTTTCCGTGTAAAATCCAAAACGCTGTTTTTACATCCACGAGAAATGTTACAATTAGATGAATCTTCTTTCAATTTGAATATCGTATTTGCATTTGTAACATTTTTTAAGAAATTTTTGTTACTATCAGCAATAATTTCTGTTGCACAATCTTGAACGCATGTACAGACACTTTTGTTTACTTTCAACGTGTTGCGAGAAGACTCACGTTACCAAACGCTCGTAGACACAAATTTTTAACACGTTGTTGTACATTATTCCAGAAATAATGCCGCTTCAAATGCTCAGTTTGTCGTACAGGAGTAATGTAATACACAATAATATTAATTCGACCCTTTAGGTTACTCCAGAAGCAAATGCTTAAACTCATGAATTCATTCCATTTGTATCGTTTAAACTGTATTTCATTACATTCTTTGTTCTGTATTAACAAACTCTCTTAGTGCATAACGATCGTGATAATGAAATGAAAAAATAAAAATCTTATCAAAATTGTTATGTTTGAATTAAAAGAAATACGGTGGGTATAAGAATTTCGAAATCCCTTTACTTTCAAAACGTACATGTATAAATAATAAATATATAACAATGCTGGATGTAATGGAGCTTTACCTTATGTGTATTACATTGGGTTGAACGGAAAGTTTTTGCGTTCTTGAGAGCATTTTGACAGAAGTGCAAAAGTCATTATCACATCCTATTATGTAAATCATTAGTGGTTGCTGTTATTTTTTTGCATTAAAAAGTGGTTTTTCCACCAATTGTATTTTTTCTGTTCAACACAATATGTGCGAAACATACAATTTCTAGAGGCATACATTTATTATAAATTCTTAAATTTAAAGCATTTTCAGTTTGATAAATTCTGAATGAATTTTTGATCCGTTAAAGTTAAAATAGTCTACACTTTCCTACAAGCGAAAGTGGTCGAAATGGTTGGATAACAAAAAACTGCTCGTCGTCGATGTAATCTTGACACAGACAGTCCAGCGAGAAATGACAAGGGATTGAAATACCGCGAATACAATCTAATAGATAGAAAGAAAAAAGACAGAGAAGAGTAGAAACACGAGGGAAGTCTGTATTCAACGATGAATTGATTTCCAGTCGATCAAACCGGGTAAATGGTATTCTGTGTGGCGTGTTATCATTGCTTAGATTTCACAGCCGTTAAGGCTTTACGGCCGCACCCATGAAACCGGCGCCAGACGACATCAAACGTGTCGTAATTGAAATAACGTTTAGTGTGCAGTAACCAGAATCAAGCCACTTCAAGGTAGAGTTTGATCAAATACGTGTTTAATAACATACGGGACCCACTTCAGCGGTGTCTGGGGGACACAAAAATAATTAAAGAAATTCCTATAAACATGTACCCTATTTGATCTTGTTCCCGAATTATAGCGTCAATCGCCGAATTGGGTCCTACTGTGACGAAACACCCGGTACATTTTGTCGTACATTATTCAAACTTTTTTATACAGATGGTTCTGAATTTATTGGACTCAACGATACTAATAGTCATTGATAGGTATTGATATTGTGATCAGTTGGTATAACTGTGATTTAATTGGTGAATTTTGTATTTCAATTATAATATCCCGAGTGTTTTACTGAAACCTGAACACTTAAATATCTCATTTGCTTTTAATAATATGGGAGAGTTTTAAAACACAATTTAAATAGTTTCAAAAGAGAAAAAGTACGGGGAACAATTTTTTTAAGGTTATATTTTTCACATTTTGTTAAGGTAACCGGTATTTTTTTTGCAGGAAAACATATTTCTTTCTACTGCATCTTATAGTAGATATTAAAACTTAGATACGTATGTTTGAGAGATGACCTGGAGGCAATCTTGAACATCAAAAAAGTGATAAAATTCTATGACAGTGTTGGGATGATATGTGAACTTACTGTTTACTCATGTGTTATAAATGTTTCAAGTGATGTTTATCAACGACAATATACTTTCCAAAACGAGCAATCACCGATTATGATACTATTATATTTACGTTGCTTCTGATGTGATCGCAGCACAAGCTGTACTTGTATAGTTCTGCGTATGTTCTGGTATGGTAGGTTGCTGTCTGCAGACATCTTTTTTCAGTTTTCCCCAAACAAAAAAATCTGATGGCATCAAATCTGGTTTGAATCTAAAGAATGGGAAATTGGAGATATTTTCCCGTATCTTTAACAGCTAAAGAACTATTTAAGTGGTTGAGATTTGGTGAAACATCATGTGCAATAGTATAAAAAAATTTTAATAAAATGCCTCGATTTAGACGTCTTATAAGAAACAACAGTCTCATATACATTACTACATTTGTAAATAAATATTTTGTCGAGCCGTTAATATTTGAAATATATATTCATCTACTTTTAGAAAAACTTGAAAATCAGTATAGTTGTATGCTGTTCTAAGAATCATCATAGTCAACTTTTTTCAATTGAAAAAGCAAACGCGAACGCATGTAGATTTGCAATACCTTGGTCATTATTATCTACGTGAAAATAAGTTGTCAAAAGTTCATTCGCCGGAGGGTACTTAATTTTACTGGCAATAACGTGAGCATTCACCGCACCCCCGGATAAAAAAAAAGTGAAGTCGATGCGGTTGAAATCTCCGTATAAAAACAACCCCTCGAAATACATGAAATTGTTTAATCACAGATTTATGTTTCCGCGTAGCGAGGGTTGGAGGGAGCCAATGAATTTTTTTGACGTTTCGCATAGTCCAGTGGACTGCAATAACATCATTGTATGTTCTGAGAACGTTGAAATACGCCGCTCGATCCGACCGGTTGTCGAGTTCCATTATAAAAAACAAAACGATGTTCGGTCGGCGTTCGCGTTGTTAAATAACAAAAATCGGCCGAGCGTGCAAATGGAACGTGCTCATTGTCGAGCAAAGACCCTTGCACGCGTTTCCATAGGCCCTCGAACACTGAATGCACTGTGCACTCGAATTAATTCGTGTTCACATGCACACTACGCGCGCTTTTCACCCCTTACCACTCCTCTTGAAATTCAGTTCGGGGTATTTTATGTCGGCGTAACCGCGAACGAACGGGACTATCTCCGTTTTTCCATTGATCCCTGTATACACGGTGTCTTCGTCATTTTTTTTTTCGCCTTTTTCCGTCACCCCTTCTCTGTTATCCCCGTGTAGCCTTTGGCTGATTTCAATTTATCAGTCTCGTTATCGCCCCATCCCAGATACTTGTGCGCCGAGGTAATCTTTCTACTCGGTTATTTTGGCTTGGATTCAATCACGCTTGCAAATTCAATCCCTTCCAAATACCTTCTAACGAGGGTGTCAAGCGAATGGGGATGACGCTTTTCACGCTAAACAGCATTTCCGGACAAAAGACTTTGTCTTTAATTGACACGTTCAACGGAGAAACGTGCTATTAACGACTTTTAGAAGTGGACGTACAGCGATTATGAATGAGATGAATTTGTTGAAAAGAATGTAAGAAGGTTAATCTGTGAAACATTCGTAGTCAAGAAGACAATTTAATATCTTTTTCATCTGGCGGAACACCCAAATATTTTGGAGCTTGGTGTTATACCAATATTACATTCAACAGTATTGCTATTTAACCACAATTACGTAAACCTTGTTTTTATTAGTATATTGTACGATCGATAACAGTATGAATACTGAAATATGTAAGTACCTGCTGGTACGTTATGTGCATGTAGCTGTGAGAAATACATACATATATTTATAGTTGAAATGACTGTGTAGTTTGATTTAAAATATTCTTCATTGCATTTGTTTTACAACAATAATTTCCTTATGTTTTGATTAATAAATACTAAAATAATTAGAAAAATAACAAATCACTTACTAATACATCTAATAATTGCATAAATATACATAGGATCTCAGAATTTGAATAAATACTTATTTTTTAGAAACTAATTTATGAGAATCCTGTACTGCATTGACTTTGCTGTTATAAATTTATGTAGGTATGCCTACACATGTAAAATGAAACCATCCATTTGTACCTGAAACCAGTCTCAGCTCATTTTGTTTACATTGGACTTATACGACTTTCAAAAATAACAGCTCAAATGTATAAACTTATATAGGTACATACTTAGTCATGTAAATACTTAAAAAAGTTCTATAACCTCTACATGATTAATACTTTTTAGACGATCTTTATTATACGTGTATGTATTACTTTTTTCGTCGCGAACAAGCGTACTTTTAATCTATTCTTTAATAAAAGCAAGCTCTCATAGTAAATATTTTATTTATTTATAAATGGTAAATATCTGTAAATAGTGAAAGATCACTTTTTCTACAAGAAAATTAATATTCATTCAATAAACATATTAAATTCATAGCATTCAATTATGAGGTAAATGACACATTCTACATAGTGCTGAATCTATGAAATTCTCGTAATCTACAGACTACAAATTTTCATAGAAAATGATGGTCTTGGACTAGTGTGCGGAGACAGGCATCAGAAATGTATTTCTATGCATGAGAATTTCATTGCTTCAGAAATTAATTTAAAAAGCCACAATAAATACTTGTTAATTGTTTTATGTCATTTTACTTCATATGTTTACGTCATTCGTACTTATATGTATTATAAACAAATTGTGTAATAAATAGATAAATACATAGATGAATGAGGATAATGAATAAGAGATGAATAAAGTTCACAGAAATGAATGGACGCAAATTCTCTTGGCTGTAGCATGCAAGTATAAATGTTATGCTTCTTAGACACTCAATTTAAAACGATTTATAAGTTGCTTCGAAGAAATCCTACAAGCGTATTTGCAACGGTGTCGAGCGTTTATTTGAACGCGATCAGTCTGCTTCTCATCAAGCAGGGAAATTTGTATGGGATACCAACAATATTGGAATTCCCATGCCAGAGTTTCGAATTGTCCCTGCAAATTTCTAGTGTGTATTTTCGTTCACGTTTATAGACGTGCAATTTATTAAGACACTACCAGGGAGGAATAAGAAACATACAGCGCTATGAAAATGAAAAGTTAGAGCAGACCTTGAAGTGCCCCAGACCAACTACTGCGTTTCAAAACAAGTCAGGAACAGTTCTGTAGGGTTTCTGACCTTTCTAATTATACACAAGTAGGTTCTGGGTGAAATCACTTTCACAACTCACATGAACACATCGCACTGAACATCGAAATTATTTAAAACTTACAGTGATCAAGAGAAGTTCTTTACAATTCCGTGATTAGTGTCCAAGAATGTATGAAAAACTTGAAACATTATACATACAAAAAGTGGGTGCTAATTGGATTGTATTATCGGTGTCGATTGTGCGTAGCTACGGCACTGATGCGATCAGGCAGACGAGTAATGACCGCGGCAGAACGCGGCGCACACGTTCCCGACAGATATATTTTCTCGACCTATCCGAATACAAATCCGTTTCCATATGTTTTCTGAATGGTTTCTTCTTTAGAAGTGTTTGCAGAATCCAATACTGTGTAGCGAATTCGTGCTGGATAAAGAACTTTTCATAAAAAGGCAAAAATAGTGCGTAGAAAGTACGCGCAGCCATTCTTTTTTAAACTCTGACTTCCATTTACAATCATTCAAAATTGCAAAATTTACTTTTTGCTGTATCCTAAGTTCTTTAAAAATTACAGTTTAAACGATTTAATTCTAAATTTTTTATTAATATTCTAGTGAATAATCACCTTCCCCGTTTTTAATTGTCCTAATTATAAAAATAGTGGAACGCTCTACATGTCAAAGTAGACATCAATAGTTACATAAGTGGACACGGTATGTAACTTTTCTTCATTTTGAATAATGGGGTGCTATAATACAAATTAAACAGAGTGTATTTTATTACGTGTTTAATAAATACGTTTCAAGTAAAATGCAAAAAAAATTAAGGATAATACTTTGAACCCCTCTCGATTATCGTCAGGCTTGTTCTACACGATTATTGTTCAGGCGTTACCCTACCACTGTGGAGGGGGGGGGGGGCTGTGGAACCT
Source organism: Dufourea novaeangliae (assembly GCF_001272555.1). Lineage (NCBI taxonomy): Eukaryota > Metazoa > Arthropoda > Insecta > Hymenoptera > Halictidae > Dufourea > Dufourea novaeangliae. Next base: position 46,767 of record NW_015374136.1, on the reverse strand, counting down.
GTCAAGTGCATACTTTGTTGCCCCTCCGCTTTTGTTGCTGAGTCTCTCTACAAGATTATTGTCCCAGCACGGACTCGAATTCGGGACAATAATCGAAAGGAGTCTGTAATTTGTAATCAACTCCAGTTCCTTAGAAAATGAAAACTCTATTGTACATTTTACTGAACGAAAGTTAATCATTTGGACTGTGTTCCCGATATATTGTCTGTTCGAATTTTCATTCTATCAATCATTAGACTAGATTTATTCATAACAAGTGCCTACTCGTGTTAAATGACATAACTACAGAAATAGTTTTTTAAGAATTTATGATTATATTATTGAACCGCATGTATTTATGTATATTCCCCATTTGTATAAGGTGTTTCAAGAAACTCAAGTTTACACAAAAATGTATATCACCCATTAAGGGATTCATAAAATGAAAACTTTATGAACTTTCACTGACAAGCAAGTATTTGTTCCGTTATCTGAGTCATAAATGCAGTCATTATGGATTTTTAACTATTATACATATACTTAATACATAACTAGCATATTAATAATAAATAAACTAGTAGTGTAAAAGATCCAAATTATATTAGATCGTTAACTATTAACATTTTTTACCATAAAACATTTATTAACATACTCCCGTTACTATCTTTTTACTTTTAATTTCACAAGCCGAAGCTGCTTTGCAAGTTCATTAGTCGATTGGACCTCGGTTTTTTTCAACAACACTTCCAAACCATTAATTTCCATTTCTGCTAGTCTTCCAACGCGTTCTGCATCTCTCAAGACGAAATCACCATTTTGTAATCGTTGCAACTATTTCTGGCATGCGTTTGCAGATACATATGTATATGTATATACACATATAATACCACTACCATATGTATCTTCAATAAATTGTTTTGTTGCTGCTGTCGTTTTCTTCGCATTAAAGAATAGCGAAGTACAATAACAGGTGTGCTCGGTGTCTGGTACCAATTTTCATTCAAAATAACCAAGTGTATTTGGTTACAGGATTGAACTTGTCGACCTATCTTATTATAGCAGAATGGCCAATTTTTGAGAAACAGAAGAACATTGACGTGAAATGTAAACTCAATATACCCTAGCATCGCTTACGAGCGGTCTGCAGAACTTACTTAACGATCTAGTACAAGTGTATAATACTCATAAAAGTAAACACAAATAACATACGTTAACTTATTTCAAAAACACTAAGTGTCAAATTTCAAACGTAAAGACAATAATGACTGAATTTTCAGAGAATGAAAACTAAAGTAGAACCACCAATTGAAGAAATTAATGATTTGCTACGAAGTGAAAATCATCTGGTGAAATAGTTTAGAAATGATGACGATTCCTCCCTCGTTTCCCCCCTATTATTTATCACGACAAACTGATTTGTCGGTGGATATAAATTCCTGCTCATCTAAACGCACATGTTTCTGTTTAATATCGCAGGTCGCAATGAGCTGATTGCCCGTTACATCAAACTGAGGACAGGCAAAACGAGAACGCGAAAGCAGGTCTCTTCGCACATACAAGTACTTGCTAGGAGAAAACTTCGTGAAATCCAGGCGAAACTCAAAGTGGTGAGTATTCAAATCCCTCTCCCTCGCTTTCCTTAGCCGAGTACTTGTACTCTCTTGCCGCGACTATAGTTAAGCGGTTAATATCATACTGAGAACATTAGCTTGTCGTTATATTTATTTGTATAAGTTATTATTTAAAATGCCAGAAATAGAATTCATTGCAAATTTAATTGGTCACCTAATACTTTCGACTTTTTATTTGTCCGTTCTGTTTTGTATCCTACTTTCTCATTTGAATTCGTCATTTCCATTCTTCAATTATATCCGAACCACAAAAAGCAATATACACTTCCTAGTATAAAATGATTGAATTTCAAGTTGAATACCTTGAATTTATCAATCGCTTAAGTGGAAGTTGGGGATGTCCGACAGTATGCTTACTTTCACCTGTTTGTTTTGGTTGTATCTGATTTGAGTAAGTATATTTGTAAAGAAAGAGTTTTACTTTGATATTAGTTTATCGAATTTCGAATGAAGTAGCTTGAATTTATCGAAAAATCGAATTGGCGTTGGGGGTGCACGATATTCTTTTCCGATTTTTGTCTGTTCTTTCCCCCTTTATTCAATTCTGTCCTGGACGATTCAGATCGGTCAGGAATTAATTGTCAATGGAGAATTCGTTCGATTAAAAGCGACGCAGGGTGGCTTGTAACGAAATAAATCACGCGTAAAAATAAACCCGGACCATTTAATCAACAGCTGAATTATTAAAACGATTTGGGAACAATTGCGCGGCTGTTAATAAATCACAGCACGGTGCACTCGGCGTTTCCATTCGTCGATACGAGCCGAAACAGAGGAAAACAGAAAACAAGGGTGCATTGTTTATACAATTCCGGTCAATAGTCGGTGTACGATCATAAAAAGACAACGGGAACATATGCGTTAAGCAATCGAAAATCTAGTTTACATAATCAATGGTAGGTAACGTACTTTGCATTGTTGCAGAAATTTATTTCTGATTTTGACGGTATACCACTGTTGTAATTAATTTGAACACTTCAATATGTAAATGTTTCAGACTTGTGTGTTTCGTTTCATATGATTTTATTTGGTAGACCAGAATAGATCTTGTTTACATACCATGAAACGTCAGTGCGAACAGGTCATAGATTTATGGTGTTTGCATGACTCAAATGAATATATGTACTGTTTTACTGTGTACTTCTACTAAATAATAGTAGCGTAACCTTTATTGTTGCATGACCGTACATATCTTTGACCTCATCGGTCTACGTGTAGGTGATATAAAGAGATTAAAAGTAAAGACTAATTTGTATGAGTTAAGGTTACAATAGTATTGTTATTATAAACCGATCTAGAGATTGCAAACGAATTTTAATGGTATTGAAAAATGTTATTGTAACAGATGTATTATTACCTCATACAGATCATTTAAAGATATCGATTCCTGGACTACGTATCTTCCAAAATCGTTTTTTAAAGCAGTCTCCAAATTTGGCGTTTGATGTCTGCAGAATTTGTGTTGCACAAAAACTTTGCTTTCCTTCGAAGACGCTTAGAAAATATTCGCCAATTTCCTATGCAATTGCCTATTCGAGCTCAGTTTGTTCATATTTCGTACATACTCGTACCGGTATTTAAATAGAAGATTTTACTAGTGTATTTACTTACTTATTTACATTGTGCAAAACGAAATCGCAATTGATAAAATGTTATTCCAAACGTTCGACTTGTTTTCGCATTCAGAGTTCTCTTTTTGTGATCGATGTCGTACACACAGAATTCACAGCTCTACCAAACGAACTTGAGGCCTCTAGACCGCATATGCAAGTAGAAAGAAGTATACAAAACGATAAACGCGGATACAAACGATAACCCCCATACATTCCGAGGGGCCACGTTATAAATGTTTCTCCAAAGTCAATGACTTTCGAATGATGTGTCAAAAGTTTATCGAATTGTTTGCGATTCAACTTTTCGCCTCCAAAATCTCGAATTTTTGAATTCCACAGTAAGGATCGATCGATCAATGATCCATCGAACAAGCACTCACGATACGAAGCCTTCAGTACAATATTGTACAATGTATTTATGTTCTAACTATAGCTATAAACCCGCCGGCGAGCGCGTCCTTTAGAGTCGTGTACTCAGCACACAAAACATAAAGATTTTGATATTTCGATTTGACTGTCAAATTAATATAAACTATTTATTCAGAGATATAAAATACATATTATACAACGTAAATATACTTCATATACGTAAATTTCATGTACATAGGTATATTAAACTAATTAAATTAATTTTTTAGCAGGCGCAGACGGGTACAGTGAGAACACGGTTCAGTTTATAACGCAAACCACTGGTTTATTATTACCGTTATTATTATGAAACAGACCAGCATATCCTTTATTTTATAATAAATGGGAAGTAATTATGCGCGTATAAAAATATAACACAGGCACTTACAACAGAAAAATAATACATATTGTGATTGGACAAAACTAAAGCAGTTGTTTTACTATCTATGATCGATAACTCGCTGGAGATTATATATTATAGGTAAAATGTACATAAATATTTCAGTATCTCGACTTATAAGAAGGTGTTACTTTTGGTATTGATTCTCAAATTTTATGTTGTGTCGTAGTATCTGATTCTCTTTCAGTATCATCTAAACAAGAAATACACATTATGTTTACTTTAGAGTACTTCTTGTATACAAAATTTTTACATGTTTCACATTTGGTTTTTGAATAATAAGAATTGGGTATTAGTCGAACATTTTGAAATAAACATTTCTCTTAGATCATTAGACGATTAAATTCTGTTTAGTCTTGTAATAATGGACTTCTACTTCGATATCGTAAATTAGAAATTTATTTTACATATTTTTTACAAAAATTATTTTTCATGCAACCTTCCTAATCTTTTCTTTATATATACCGTTAGTATATTATCTCCAGATGGAAAGAGATAGAGAGAGAGAGAGAGAGAGAGAGAGAGAGAGAGAGAGAGAGAGAGAGAGAGAGAGATTAACAATGCGTCGTTACATCAAATGCAGAACAATTTTTTACAAGACAATGAAATATGTAAACTTCAAATTTCCATATTGGTTCCAAGAGTCGTTGAAATACAATTTCTGCGTCACCCTTCAGAAACACTAAAGTTTACATGATACGATAGTTCGCTATTGAGGAGAACAAACGGAACGACAACAAGATACCAAACTACACAATAATAAATCTACTAATTCCTTAGGTTACTGCCTATAACATAAACAAAGAAAGTTTATTGAAGAAATACGAGATTACATTTTGGTCAACCCAACTATGTACCTACTAGAGATGGCGTGAACTGCTACTTGTGAATCACTCGTGATTCGATCACGTTCGTTCCCAATCACGGTGATTTTTCACAGTGATTCGTGATTTCTCGTGATCGTTTCTGATTGGTGAAGAAACCTAACAGTTCTTTACACGCGACACATAATCTGTATATTTTATATTAACAACATCAAAACAAAAATTCGAGTTATATCGTATAAAGTGAAGGAATAATTAGAAACAATGAAGAATAATGAATAAATTAATGATTATAAATTATAATGTACATGTTATCTACCAAATCATTCTTTAGAAATTCTTTTAGAATTTCTTGTTTTTTCTACTGATTTTTACAAACACGAATAGTAATGTAATTCATCGTAAAATCATATAGAATACGTTTTTCTGTTTAAAGATCAAGGACTTACGATCGCAGTGAGCAAATTCACTCAAGATAACAAAATCGCAATCACGGTCGTAAATGAAGTTAAATGACGACCGTGATCGTGATTCGGCGATCACTGTGATAAATCACCGTTAGTGATTTTGCACGCCATCTCTAGTACCTACAGTAAAATGTTCGATAGTATCCGAAAATCGGGACTGGAGCCCGGGTAGTTAGGAAGTAAAGGAATCAATTCTAAACATAGAATCAATGTCGAACGTAGAAATGGACAGTTAGTGAAAAAGAGAGAGGGACTGAGTTTATACATATGCTTGCGTGTCAGTGAGACTACACTAATGCAACGATGCAAAGTTTGTATTTTTTATTATTTTTCAATAAAACTTTTACTAGCGCATTTGTGAGATTTTTACCTGATTAAAACAAGACTAAACGCAACATAATTTGAATGATATGTACTTATTAATATTGATTAACTGCCATAAATGATCAATAAGTAAATATAATCTAAATTATACCGTGTTTGGTATCATTTTAATCAGAAATATTTCATAAATATGTTAGTAAAAAATTTTACCGAAGAATATAATACAGAGTCCACAATTTGCATCGTTGTCGCACCGACACGCGAGCATATGTTATCTTTTACGGATTGCCGCTTGGAAAGCCATCCCGGCGTGCCGGCGTGTTACAATGTTTGCTTGGCTGGTTTCAAGGAGGACCTGTCGAGTGGTAGAGATGGACACCGCGTACTTACGCCCAGTTATTTTGCGGGTACTACTGAAAATTTTACTGTACTTGCATGCATAGATACATACGTAGGTCTTCGTACGAATCTCATGTTCGCTAGGACACCCTGTGTCCAATGAAAGATTGTCATCGCACGAGTTGCACCTTTGTGAATATCGCAGACTGTAATTACAGAAACTGCATCTGCTACTGCAGCGGAGCCGCATGCCGGGAGCATTATTCAGAGAACCCAGCCGGTGTACGGACAGTCCAGTGTGACGTAGTTTTCTAGTTTCCGCGTTTTACACGGGGCGAACACACCACCGCGCACCGGTCGAGAGGCCTGCTGCTTACGCGCCGGGATCCCTGCGATTTATTCCGCGAGGAAAGAATTTTTAGGCACGGTGTTTACGTTTCCTGTGGTCGAGCCTTATTTAATTTCTACGCGTTCCTACCATTAAAGACCATTTCGCGGCGAACCGTCCCGTGGCCGTATTTCTCCTCGGACCGTGTCAAAGTTGTGCGAGCCGGCAAAAACGACGCGATGCCGCGACTGCCGATTCGTGGAACGCGCCGGTTTTCGACGACCATATCTACTATAACAGTTTTCAGTCGGGAATAAAGATTACACAACCACTTACGTATCGAGTAAATTGTAAATGTCGATTTTATCAAACACTAAACCTGGTACGAAAAAACTTGTTTCTGCGCTCTGGCTGTTGATGTTTGCATAAGGAATCCTTTGCTACCCTTTTGTACCATCATTTCGGCTGCAGTCTGTGTATTAACATTATTTCTGCTCAGGTTTTATGGCGTAACAGGTTAATTAGTTTGTATTGCAGAATATTTTGTACAGCTGTAAATTACGCCCGTCCCGGAAGAAGTTTTGCAAAAACAGCAGTGCGTCTAGATGTGTTAGTATTATGGATACGAAAGTTGAAACGTGATTTTGCATTTTAGTGATAGAAATCCAAAGAAAACAAAGGATATGACGCAAAATTCAAAAAATTTGCTGAATTTGAATATTTACTACATGTCGTAACACGTTAATAACGATAAGCCATCAATTAGGAATGCATTGTATTGTTGGTTGATCGCATAAATGTTCACTTCAAACTACATGTGTAGTACATACATCATAAACAATTCTTCCAGGATATATGCTTCTGCCATGAAATTTTATACTTTCTTTTCTCTCAATCGATAGAATATAGTTCTTCGAAAAGAGGACGTTTAAAGTTTCATGGAAATCCGGAATACATGGATTACAAAATTTCGTTCGGTTGAAAATATCACTTCTCTTGCAATTGGAAGATCCAATCACTGCCTAAAGGCAGGGAAAATTTGGGAAAGACAAAAGGGAACTTGCATCGATTAAATAATACCGTGCGAACTAATTAAAGTTTAATAAGGAAAGTGGCTTTAGTTGTACGCGCAACAGACAATTAGTACGACTGATCAGCGTGTTTCAAATATCGGAGTGATAACGATCGGCAACGTTTCGGCAACGGTAGGTAACGAGCGGTTAATCGAAACGCCATCATTTTTCCCGGGAGTGCATTCTTCAGAGATCGGGGCCGCGCAATCTATTTTCGAAATAATCCTGCCAAGCGTTACGGTGTAATTGATTGTTGCGGTGTAAACGCAGCCCCGATAACCGACGATACCCAAAAACGGGCAACTGGCGTTTCAGAATGTCGATAAACATGTCCAGCCCGTTACCCGGCCAATCCTGCATTCCTCGCGTGTATTTGCACGATGAGGGGCTGCGGACAGAGACAGCGATACCGGGGGTAGGACAGAGAGAACGGGAGATGTGGAAATTAAAACAAGAAAAAAAAGAGGGGGCGAACGGTGGAATACGAGGGAAAAAAAAAAGAAGAGAGGTAGCTCCCTCTCAATTAACCGAATTGATTTTCCACTGCAGATTCGCCGGGTGAACGGTGAACAACGGTCCCGCGGAATTCAATGGATTTCTCTTGATAATCGTTTTTTAAATTCGAAAATCCGCCCGAGCACGCTCTTTTTAATAAATCACGACGCGAGCAAAATAAAACCGCATACCGCGCGCAAACAGAGCGCGAACGGATCGAAGCGGCCGTACACGCACCTCCGGCGATTTTTATTCCGAGCATTGTGTCGCGTTACCGAGTATTTATGGAAAATTTACGATTCGATCGGATGTAGAAGCAGGGCATCGGTGTTACTGTCACTACGAAATTGTACGTAGGATGTCGCACGTATTTTTTTTTTTTACCATGGTCAGTTATAGTAATAGTAGTGCAACCTCGTTTCACTTGCGTAGAGTGTAGCACACGTGACATTGATTTTACCTCGTCATTCCACAACGTCTTCATATTCTTTGTTCATTTTATCGATTATCATGTTTAGTCTAGATATGATTCATTGTGAACAGTAAGGTGTACGGCTAATTATTAAACTGCGAACGTTCTTACAAACGTACGAAGTGTCCCACGTAAAGTCTACTACTGCAGACATCGAAGTGAGGTCTTTGTAAGGGGGGAATCTGGTTTAGCGGGTCCAAAATATCGATTTTTTTTATTACATAAATCGATAATGATCAAAAATGTGCACCCATAGCCGCAGAACGAAATTTCGAAAATTAAGGCCGCTTTAGCTGGTTTCGCTACTTGTGATCAGGTAACCCAAGTATAGGTACCGGAGAGCGCACGGCGTACTCCGCCACTCGGTCCCTTCATGAAAATAGGTTTTGTACAATAGCTTGAACATTTCGGCTCTTATAGAAGTAGGCATTTTTAATCAAGGCTGCTATGGAATTTTTTAAATTATGGAGAATATTGTTATCATCATTGGCGAACAATGCAGAATTTCCGCGATAACCCGGAATGAATCACGGCTAAAGAGACCGGCGAGGCGAAGGCTTGATGCCACTAAAGAGGCCCGTACAGAGGCTAGAATAGCAAATCTCGAAAATAATTAATTCGACTAGCAAGAGGAAGATATAAATTACGGCCCTGGAATAGCTGCGTATGTATCTAGTTGTAAGTATCGTAGTTTATGTTTGTTCGGTAACTACACTTTAAACTTTAAACGCGTTCTTCGCCAAACAACTTTTTCGCAATTTGTTGACATGATTCAAAAATATATGTTTTTGTAATTACCAAAAGTTCGAGCAATTTTTGTAGTAAAATTCGGAATAATTTTATTGTGTTGATTGTATTATGTATATGCGGTTGTCTTACCTGTGGACATTTAGCGCTGACGACCGACAGCCGACAGATACGGATACCGCCATCATTGACTAACACTGCTACCGCCGCGTGTTTTGCTGAACTATTTCGCTTCTCTATTGAAAACAAAACAGGTTTCGTAACTTTCCTTGGCATTGTCCGTATCTTTAAAGGCTGCTCTATCGCATGCTCTGGTTAGATTTTCTCCTAAACCCTTCGTTGTTGAAATAAATTGAAGAATATTAGCAAAAATTGGCGCGTTTTCAGTGTCCTTCCAATTTTGATCATTATTTAAATATATTTAGATGTCCATAATATAATAACAATTTACATCACTTTGTTCGGGAGAGTCCAGAGAATTATTTCGTGTCAAAAGCAACTGAATAACTATTACTGGAAAATAGTGTAAAAGCACAATACATCTCCATTCTCAATTTTCTCAAATTGATCTTTTTAAAAACTGTACGTACTGAGAAAAAACGATTTCCAGATTTGTATCCAGCTCATAAAAATGTATTGGAAGCGCCTATTGACGTTTATGAGGTCGAAAAAAATGACAATTTCTGGAATAGTATAATAGGAACAGACGAAAGAGAAATAAAATTCATAGCATAATAGTACAATTATAATGAATACATATGTAGAAGGGAAACAGACAATGTCTAAAGAAGAAATAAAACCAGTATAAAAACGGCAAGTATTGTAAGATACGAAAGAAGATGTTAATCAGAGAGTAATCCTTTGAAAATTAATTGAAATACGTAGTTTTATATTAAACTTTTATATTATACATTAGTAATGTAACATTACAAATTTATAATAGATGTATTATGTATTTAGCATCTACAAAGTTTTTAATTAAATTCAGTACGATTCTAACAAAATTTCTGATAATGATCTTTTAGAGTCAATGGGTATATGTATACTTTTTTCTTCGTGTCATAACATGAAATTATACAAAATACAGAAACATTTGGATTTCTACCATTTGCATTTTAGATCTTCAAAACACCACAAAATATTTTTTTCTGACACCTATGTAATAGTACATATACACTACACTAAAAACCAAATAAGACCATAACTGCGAAATGACGAATTTCGGTCTTCTTGTTTGCGCATATTCCTCTCGGTTACCTTATAAGGGGGAAAGGGGGGGGGGGGGGACCAGAGGTTCGAGAGACCTCTCCTGCTCATTCGAAATGCGGAAACAGTTATGCTCTTATTTGGCGTTTAGTGTACATACATATGTATACTTGTTCTGTATTGGTAAAAGCGTTCAGAATCTGTTGGCATTTTTTTCAATGAACACATTCACCACCGAACGTATTTCATTTGACTTCTCGTTCGCGCAAACAGGATTATTTTACATGGAAGTGACCGACGAATTGCCAAAAACATAAGACAATGGTATAAAGCCGCAGGTACAACAAGACACACGTTGCGTCGTTTTAGACGTATCTTAACCAACTCTTCTCAAGGTAAATTGACTACACAAAAATTGGTAGATTTGAGCAATATAAAAAAAAAATGATAAAATAAATAGCAACAATGGAAATACATATAGCGAAAAAAATATTGAGTACAATAGGTATATTATCTAATAAGGCTGTGAGATTAATTTCTATTAGTGGAAAAACTTGGTGGAAAAAAATATTTTCTTACACGTTGCGTATACGTAACGTTAGAAATAAATAGTTAACAACTTAAATTCAATATGGAGGAAACAAAAAAAAAAGACTTTTTTTCAACGTTCAAAGGCAATTCTGCGAAATAACATTTATTGGACAAAGGGAAAAAAGTTGAGCTGGTAGGCAGAAGTTCAAAGTATTTCGATGCACGCCACTACGAAAAACCCTACAGGTGGCATTGTTACGCTGCACGTTTCATTCCGAACGGCAAAGCTGTAATGGCTTTTCCATTACGGATTTATGAACGAAATTGAAAAGCCCTGTAGCGAGGCGCGGGTGCGGGGGACACGCCAATTTCCCGGATATCACGCGAACGAACCTCTCGTTCACCACGTCAGCGATTTTCGGTCTGGGGGCGCTGATTAAAACGACTGCTTTCCGATAAAAGCGCAAAATTCCCACAAAACCGGACTTGTTTCTGCAGCAACTGCATTGCCGTTTCTCGATAACAATCGATGACATCAACCACGGTTCAAGCTAAAACAACAACAGCGGGCACAGAAAATCCACCGGCCCTGTAATAACGAAATTATACAGCAATGAGAAGTCGCTTATCGATTCGATTCTACCTCTTCGACTCGATCTGAATGGTAATTATCGGATGGACGGTTCTGAATGGTTTTCGTCTGATTTTTCGAGATTTATACCTATTTACACATGTTTTCTATATCTTTAATAATTTCATTCATTGTTGTCCCGCGAAGTATTCCATTAGTTTGGTGAAATAAGAAAAATAACATTGTTCAGGTAATATCCCAACTGTGTGTTCAGATTTTATTAATCGTGTACACGATGGCTCATAAATACTTTCCATGGTAGTTATATTCTTTATCAAAGTATTTAGCGGAATATATTGCTGAAGTTTTATCTGACAATGTATAACTGCGCCAATGTGACGTAAGTGGTGTGTTTTAAGTGATTGGCTCTATAAAATTACTAGTAGTAGTAATTTTTCAGATGTAAATCTGTAATATGTGTCAATGTTAAACATTTTTTATAATAATGTAAACAATTACACTTCTCAACAGTTTATATATCTGTGCGGATCTGCTTAATATGAATTTAATGTAAAGTACATAGTAGTTGTACATTTGTTCATCATTCAATATACATACGAATATACATACATATCTATAGTGAATAATAAAATAAGAATGTCGGCAGTAATATTCCCACAATTACACAAACGTAACTAAAAAGTATGTATTTTCTATTTTGCGTTCAAACAATCAATTCTCTCCCAATGCAAGAATAATTCCGAAGAAAATACAACGAATTTGTATAAAAATGAATTTCTTCGAAAGCAAAGTCCCCGCGTGGAAACAGTTACACGAACACCGTTAACTGATTTTTGTCGCAATCGCCACCCTCGTTCTCAGTTAAGATTCTCGTAGCGTAAGATAAGATTATAAGGGGATAAACTGTACTTGCGAGGGTCCCCCGCCACACGGCAAAGCGTTGTAATCGGTTTGACGATTTGTTAGGATCATGCCGCCAAGGAGAAGGCGCTCCAGACAATGTCGAGCATGTCGAGCGCCCAGATAGTATCAGCTGGGAGTGCGATACACAACAAGATGCCCCCCGCCCTCGTGGGGCCCCTTGCCCTTCATGCTTCCACCCCTGTCTCCTATCCCGGAGCGGTAAGTCCCGATCACAGAAAACCCCTTGGAACAATTTCGCTTTTTTTTTTTATCGGACTGCAATACTTTTTAAAGGAGCCACGAGCTTTGGGGTGAGACGACGAGACACAGTAGTCGGCTAAGAGAGAAAGAGAGAAAGATCGTAATATTTTCACAAGCAAGAAACATTAGCACGACGGAGACAAGATTTTAAGGGAGGGGCCTCGTGTATTTTAACCTGTTAACCCGGAGAAGAGAAGTTTAACCAGTAATATCTGTTTTTAGAGTTCCTCGAAATCATTTCTTCGGAAATTCTTGTACCTATGTAATTGTATTGTGATACGTGAATTAAACCGTAACGTTAACGCATTAAATTAGTTTTATTTATAAATTATGAAATTTAGTAACATTACCCAGTTAACCGGTTAATCATAACGACGATACGCACATTCGCCGCTGTGTTTGAATAGTAATTGACACTGAGATTTTCATAATTGACGAAATCTCGTATTGTAGAATAACACGTACCTGTGCAATATTTGTCACTATATTGAAAAGAATGACATGGACACGCTATATGTGTTTATACCTGTCATATTGTCGAGACACTCATAGAAAATGGCGGCGAACGTGTGAATGAATCCGTTCTTGGCTCATCGAGTTTCGCGGTGTCACGATACACCGTTCGACCGAGTCGCAGAAGAATCCTGAGGCAGATCACGGAACGGTGTCTCGTCGTCTTGAGGATGTGAACTCTTATTGCTATACTGTCGGTTTGGCTTCTCCTTTGAAGTTCATCTCTGTTGTTCTAACCGCTTCGCCCAGTAACCGTTTTAATCCGCTTGCGAAAATGCGGTCACAATCGTGTGGTTTGTTAACTGATGCAGTTTTCATTCATACTTCAGCGAGACAGATAATCATTCGCTTTTGTAAACTCACGTGAAATAACACAAGATAGAAATTGTCGTTTATTAGATGTCGATAATCGAAGTATGTACCTACCCCTCGTTTAATGTCAATTAACTAATGACCCCTGTGAGCTTTAGTCTCGAGGAATCTCTGGATGATTACAGATTTTGTAAAATTATAAAACTATTAACGTTTCAGTAGTCAGTGTTTTGTAACATTATACAGGAGTCAAGATATTTCTTCTCAAGATTTATTTCGTCGTAAAGGTCGTATTGAATCTCATACGCACTTAAAAAATTAGTATTACAAACTTCGAAATTTATGCTATAAACTTTACAAGCATACATTGTGAAATTTAAAAAGACAGTACTACCCTTTGTTTTGAAAACGGTCATCTTTGTTTAGATTTGATTCAGCAGGATATGTATACCGTAAATTGAGAAATATTCGAACATACGAAATCTTTTTTAGACATCTTATACTGCTCCAAAGTGTACTATAAATTTTACATTTGCAGATGGAATTATTTCATATGAATGTATTTCACATTTATAATATATTATCATTCGGCGCAGATGTTTATGTAAATTCAACTAATTTAAAAAAAGGGAACTAAATAGGAATTCGTTACTTTTGCTATGGAAGTTGTTAGATTAAGTATTAAATGAGAACTTTTTTTAGTATCTTTAATGTTTTCATTTTATTGTGCCTCGCACATTCAAATATACTATAAATGCATATGCAACCATAATCAAATTTATGCTCTAACGACAACAACCCAATACGTATAATGATAATTAATAAATAAATTACAAATATAAAGCAGTACAGAATTCATATGAATAGGTATACATATATGTAATATCCGAGTATTACTAAAGATTTAACATATTTACATGAAGTATTTTTGCACTTAATTGTACCATGATCCTTCCAATAATATCAATAAGAAAACTAAAGTTTTTATTTATATTTAATTGTACTTACTTTAACATTTATGGACAAAACATGAGTAATAGGTTAATCCTAACCTCATTATCACTTATATAAATTAATTCTTGTAAAATCAATTAATAACGGATTATTAGCTATGATAACAATACGATTTATTTTAAGTACTGAATACTACAATCAAGTGCGTACTGATTGTAAATGTTAGAACGTTCTGTTACGAACAAATGGCGGTAGTGTCATTTTACAGAAATAGAGGTTTCTTTTCTTTTGTTTCTTCTCCTTATGATACACATGTATGTACAATGTTTTTCTTATTCTACCTGCTTATCTCTTCCATCAATCGGTTCTCAAACTGTTTTTCTCGACAAATTATCGTCCAGAACAGGAATGAAACCAAGAAATGCGTTTCGACTGCTTCGATTAAGGCCTCGATCTTTTTTTTTATTACTTACAGGGGTAAAGCAGCGCAGACTCGGAAAAATACAGGACTCTTTGAATTTTATTTCGAAAAATTACTTTAGACATTAATTTGAGTAAAAGTTTATTGGCATACATAAATTATTTTCACGCAAAAGTACCTAATAATTTTTAAAATATGAGTTATAGGACATATGGTAACTCAAACAAATTTTTCCACACGGCCATTATCATTATTCAATAATAGTTCATAATAGTTCAAATAGAAAAGCAGATAAATTCCTAACTGATGTTTTAAACGCCTTAAAGCTTTCAATTGTAGCTTTTAAGAAAGTAACTGAACTTAAAGACCCATCGTTTGTACAAAAAAAAGACATCTATTATCACTGTTCCGGAATAATAATGATACAACTGCAAACAAGGAATTGTTCAGAAGAAGACAGAAACCAATTTCAGTTAGCCATACTTGTAATTAAACAATAAAAAAAATGTTTGATAATGTTGGAAACAAAGCAATTCTTAGCATATCTTGGTTACGTTTAAGTTGTATTGGTCACCATGGTATATTACTAAAATTTAGACATTTCCTGCAATTATATCTCTATTCCCCTAAAATTGAAAATTAACATACAACACTTGTGACAAAATTTTTAATTCAAATAGAAGAACGCATCAATAGAATTTTATTGTACAACTAAAAAATGATTAATAAATAGAATCAAAAAAATATTGATAAAATGTCAGTATAATCTTATTATTCATCACGGTTATCAAATCTTTTATTTTATTTTGAGAACATTTTATGTTAACGTCTTTCGTAGTTTTACTGGCAATCCCATTGCATCTGTTTGAAGCTTGTTTTCTATCAAAATACAGGACTTCCTTTTTCAAATTGAATTAGTCGTATATCATTAATTTTGAATATTACTGTTGAATAACTTATTGACGTTATTCCAATCAAATCGAGTACATGAAACTTTCAATATTGATTGTAAATAACACTTACATAATTTCTCTGTCAGAAAAGTCAAATCACTCTCTAAAACTGATACACAACTAACACTTATACCGATATTCTTACGAAGCGTAATAGCGAACAGCTGATATTTCAACAATAACGTTGCTGCCAGTCCAGTAGCTAGGCCTGTCACTACAATTATGTCATTGTTTTATCGAAAGGATTAAGTATCTCGAAGACCAATGACGCATGTTATCGAAACTGTTCCATTTCGCACCTGTCTCATTGTTTCTCCAAAACAGCGATATAATCAAAAAACGTTAATTCTCATAAAATCTTTATGTCTCCTGCTAATCATTTTCACAAAGTACTGTCAGTTAGCTCAAAAAATATGAATTCACATAGAAGCTTGTACGTACCAAGTTATTACGTAAATTTACGAGCAAACATTTATGTAAGTTGATGAAGTATTTATACAGATATAAAGCTTAAAAAAAATTAATGTCTCGAATATATTTTTTTAAATGAACATCCAAATACGTTGCATTTTTTCCTGTGTCAACACTGTGTGAGCCTCTATCACAGAAGCTTTCGCAACGAAAACTAACCATCCTCATAAAGCGAAACCCCCTTGCTCTTTGCTGCTACGCCCCTGGGGGCCCTTGTTGTGTATTGTTCAATTTGTCCGTTGCTCTATCTTTTTACATATGTATCACCTGGGCATACATACACACGTACATACATGGGATGGATATGTATACAGTATTCCCTTTCTATAATTGCACCGCTTAGCTCTGACAATATACGATTATACATAAAGAGCAATGGGTATGATTC
The DNA here is from genome assembly GCF_001272555.1 of Dufourea novaeangliae. Taxonomy (NCBI): domain Eukaryota; kingdom Metazoa; phylum Arthropoda; class Insecta; order Hymenoptera; family Halictidae; genus Dufourea; species Dufourea novaeangliae. Next base: position 30,162 of record NW_015374136.1, on the reverse strand, counting down.
AGCGACTGTTTCAGTGCTTAACGGCTCGCATCTATCTTGTTCCCTCTTATTTGTTCATCGCTATTTCTCCCCCCTCTTTTCTCTCTCTTTCTCCTCTCATCAACGTGGTGAGAATGGTATTGCAATTATAAGGAATTCGACAAAATTCGATTATAGAGAAGGATTACTGTATATGATATGAGTACTCTATATGATATGTAATATTGGCATAATTACACACGTTATGAAGCGTCGTTGTGGCTTACAAAACTGTCTTTCTCTCTTCACGTAATACGACTATCATTATGTTCCTTCACTTACATATGTTCGTCCACGTTTTTATTTTCGTTTCGTTGTTGTTGTTGCTGTGTTTTATTTTCTTTCGTCCCACGCTGAAGCAATCACGATCGTTCCTCGCCCGAGGGCTCGATGGCACACGATGAGAAATAAGATCTCTTCCTCGTACAATTTCGAAGTTCCTTGTTTAGAGTTTCGCGCGGAATTCGATTACAAATCTGAACGGGAACGTCATACCGACGCACCAACGTAATACGGTAATCTTGGACACGTGCGAACAGGAAGATACCTCGTTTCTTCTTTCTAAAATAGCTATTAACCTGCCAAGACTTTTCAATTTGACGTGGAACCTCTATTGCGTGATCTATTGAGAAATCTAACTATTCGAATATGCGAAATTCTCTGAATAATGGAAAATTCAACTCTTTTGCTCGATTTTCTTGGAAATATGTATACACGTGCTGCTATAAATCTTTTGTTCATTACAAAATTGATTATAAACTTCAAACAACCATGTCAGTTTTCCATGAAGTTTAAAAGTTCGCCATAAAAGCAACCTAAATGTGATATTTATAATACACGTACTTTCTTTGGTATCGTGGACTTTTGATAATTTTACACCACCCTCACAACTTATGTTATACTCTTATATTTAGTTTTAGATTAGTTTACGTAACATTAGACGGCAAGATTTCAAGAAGTTAACGAGAAAACTAAACTTTGCTTGGACAATGCAATGTTCAAAATTGTAATAGACATTCGTATAATATTCGATTAATAAATGTTCATATAATGGAGGTTCTACTCTATTTCTATCAATATCGACAGTTTTTATAATACATATATGATGTTTCTCTGATACTCATTTAACACGCTGACTGCCAAAGCACTTAATTTTTTATGTCCCGTATCCACACAAGTGCAACTGTTAGGAACGAATTTTTTTATCGATACGTAGCATTAGATTTTATGTACCATTACTTACACTACTGTTCAAAGCTTTCGAATGACTATAATATTCACAATTCTTCCAAAGTCTTAATTATCCTAATAAGTCCATTATGTGACCATAGCACTACACTCTACTTGTGTACACGGTGACGCAATTGAAACGGGTCCAGTTTTGTTAAAGACAAAATAATGACAGAGAAAGACGAATACATGGTGTAACAAAGCCCATTTTTATTACTCGCATACATCTACACTGTCTTCTTAAACGAATCTGTAGATTTCTTCGCATTAGTCGGTTCTCTTCAACAATTTGGTTAATGAAAATGTCACAATACGACCTTGAATAGAAATGGATAATTTGATAGAAATTTCACTCGGCAGTCAACATGTTAAGCACGCTTCTTTCAGGAAGAAACAAGTCGAATCCTACTAGTCTACAACCTAAAGAAATTTCAGCGTTGCAAAAAGAAACCAGATATCGAATTTTCAGCAATTCTGGCAGCCAGGCCTGCAGCCAGGAACGTCCCAGGATGTCAAGCCATTCTCGCAGCCGGCGTATACCGGAAAACCAGCGACGGCGGTGTCGAGCGGGGACATGGTCCAGGCTCAACCACCCCCACCCTGGGAAGGACGTGCCATTGCGACTCACAAGCTCAGGCTTGTCGAGTTCTCGGCCTACATGGAACAACAGAGAGACCAGGATATAGTAAGTACTTCCGTAGAAATCTAGTAATACGAAGAATGCTCGTAGTAAGTGATTCGAAAGTTTCGGCGTTAGTTGCTTATATTCCTGTCTGTTATCGATTGTTAATTACTAACTTCAACTATCAAATTGATGGATTCATGAGTCCGAATGTACGGATGCCTACTTTTCAATACGGAAAATATTGGTTTAGTAGGAGGAATAATGTTGCTTTCCGATTCGTAATATATTACGATGAATAAGGTTTATTAACAAAAGGATGTACATTTATAAAACCAATACGGAAATTTAGTTACTATCATTGTTTAAATTGAGCTGTTTCAACGCTGTGGTCTTTACGTAATACGATAAAGCGTCTGTTACACTTTCTGATTGATATGATACTTGCGAGGATAATTTCTCGATATTAATGATATTTTCGACTCGTGAAAATAATTTATAATTACTAGAAAATTTAAAGGGAAGTTCTATAACATATTCTGAGAATTCGTACAAGGTACAGAAAACAAAATTGGATTACTATTTATTATTTACTATTTACTATTTACGCTCGAAGAAACGCCAGATTATGCGGTGCTTACCTTCCAACGTGATAGTTCAAACAGTCAGTCTAGAATATATTAGCCCAAAAGTTGCAGTATAAATTTATCGAACATTCGAATCTGTTTCTTCTCTTTGTAGTACCACAAACACCTATTCGTCCACATAGGAGGATCTGCGACTTACGCGGATCCGTTGCTAGAAGCTGTTGACGTTAGACAGATATACGACAAATTCCCTGAGAAAAAAGGCGGCCTGAAGGAACTTTACGACAAAGGACCTCAGGCAGCTTTCTTCCTCGTTAAATTCTGGGCTGATCTCAATACTAATATCCAGGACGAAGCTGGAGCTTTCTACGGTGTGACAAGCCAGTAAGTATGGAAATTTTCAATTGTCGTAAGACAGTGTTCTCCGTGAATTAGATTAAAGTTTTTACTTGTTTGTTTCTATCAGTTCTCTACTCAAACTTTATTACATTCCCTGTTTTTTCATATGGGATTGTTTACCCACTTTTCGTTTACTTCCCGCGCTCTTTATTTGACAGAATTGGGCATATATCAATGAATGGATGTTAAGGTACCGATAGAAGTAGGTGCGGTTTTCTATTAATGGTATTGAAAACAAATTCTTATTCTCATATAATAAATAATATCGATATGAATGAAATGTCTATTCAGTTGTCAGAATTCATCTTATGTACATGGGATTAATGAAGCATTCAGAATTTGTGTCCTCTTATTGCATAAATCAAGGAAGTCGAAAGATTTACGAAACATTTGCATTTGTGTGCACCTCCCACCAAGTAATTACCATTTTGCATAGCTTTGTGAGTGCTTACAGTGGAGACATAAGAGTGCCTAATAAAAATGATTTCAGTTATAAAAAATGTATTTTTTAACCATTCATTTTGCAATTGTTTTAATGCAATGCGATGTTAAATTAGCGGGGCATTATTTAAAATTTTGACAAAAATCAAGACCTAGACGTTTTTTTCCTCTTTATGAACAAATTTTCAAAAATATGGAAACTTTAAAATTGGCCATATAAAAATTAATTGAAGTTAACACTGCGTCGAATCAGACCGGCTCGATGTAGCGTTAACTTCAATTACTTTTTATATGGCCAATTTTAAAGTCTCCTTATGCTGGAAAATTTGTTCATAAAGAGGATAAATACGACTAGGTCCTGATTTTTGTCAAATTTTTAAGTAGTGTCCCGTTATTATAACATTGTATTTCTTTAAAACAATTGCAAAATAAATGGTTGAAAACCTGTTGACACTATATTTCATGCAACTGTAAAATCAAAAAAATTTATAATTTCCAAAAATCTTTTAAGATACGTTTATATTTCACTAAAGACTACAACATATCCAAATGTCACCAAAGTCCAAAATATTACTCTAAAAAGTCTCCAATTTCGCGTGGAATGATCTGAGTGCCAGTTGGACATGTCCGATGTACCATAGGTACTTATTTAATAGTTTTGGTGAAGTAAGTTGATTTCTTACCTCCATAATCATTTTAACGTAACTTTATTCAAAAGACGTCCAAATCGAGCCTGTATTCTTTCTTAGAATTAACTGACAAGGGGAAAGCACGACCTCCCTCTCCCCCACCCTGATTTTCTTCATACTTTGTGTGTAAGTTTGAGACGCAACTGTCGGACGTTTTTAAGGAAATCAGTAAGAAGTTTCGTAGATGACAACTATGCAGTATTATGTAGTGGGCCCGGCACATTTTCTAGAAGTCACCGTGGTTCCGTGCTAACGTCACAGATTCATAGCAAAGGAGTCGATGAATCAAATCCTTCTGGTTTTCCCTGCATTTTTTAATATTTTTATATTTTTCTTTTTCGTTTTCTGAACACACTTTTTTAATCCCTATCTAATATGTATTTAAGCAATTATTTAGAAGTTTGGCTTCCTTACCGACTTTAGTGGCCTTGAAGTATATATTCAAGGTAATATTTTTCAACAACTTTTCCCTGTACACGTTACCGGCACTCGGCATTAGTTTGAGAGACATGCTCAAACATATTTTTAAAACAGTCGACGTACAGTGTTTATTTTACACAAGTTGTGGACGGGCGGGTGATACAACCGCGGAGGAGTGTGAATAACATTTTTTCATCAGAGGATTAGTTTTCGAGAAAATTAAGTTTCAATATTCATCTGCAACGCATATTATCGTGTTGGCCAAAAGTAGAAATGGAATGCAATGAACAGACGCGTTAGCCAAGTCATCAACCAGTGTTAACCACGTACCCAACATCCCACCACACACTACCTACATAGTGTTAATCACGCTCTCGACATCCTGCGAAACACAAGTACAAACACGATGTGCTCTGGGGTCCGACGAAAAAACTTCTTCCTATTTTTCTTAAGTTATTGATAACTGTGTAAACTCGTGCTGGATCGTGTGGGTACCCGGCTACCCACCTACAAACAAACACACACACACACACTCACCATTTGGAAAAAGTCCGTACGGCAGCCGGATTATGCAGAATATCCCACGCCTAACCAAAACACGATCTACAAAATACAATATGTAGTATTAAAAGTATTTTTTTTATATATTTTGGAAATTAAGGCCGAGTAGCGGTGAAATGTATAGGAAAAAGTTGTTCGGAATGATAATATGTGTAGTATTATTTATATATATTGTAAACAAAATTTCAGGCCAAAATTTTCATTTTTGCCGAATGTATAACATTTTTCATTTTGATGTCATGACTAACGTTCTCCTGTTCCGTATGTCTGTCCTTCTTCTTCCTGTAAGGTTTGTTTTGTTCTCAATTGTGCTGTTCGAATACGTTTTCCTACACGTTGGTACTTTGCCGAAGCATTTTCTCGATACCTTCGTACTCGTTTTTTTTTTGCATATTTTGAATAACTTTTAGAGATTGGTCGCTCGTTTCCATACTATTATCTTTCAATAAATCTGATATTTTCTTTATATGTATATCCTTCATTATATTCATAAATAGCTTCTACAGCCGTAGCTTCAACGAGTTGTTTCGATGGAAAAATGTCTTTTGAACATTTACGCCATATCATGCTGTGCAAGCTTTCATTAGCACCTTGTGTAAGACATTGCTTAGAACGTTCAAGTAATTTCTCGTCACTTAACCTATCATATATTAGTAATAATTTAGGAAGAAATTCTTCTCTTATAGGTAATTCAATATTTTTACTATATACCACAATTTTGTGGAGAATAATTGTTATTATTGTCCGTCATAGTGTTTGCTTTCAATCTATAATATTGCCACCAATTCATTTGTTTGTCCCGGTAATATTAGCTATTTATTTTCATTAGTTTGACGTTAGGTACATAGAATATAACGCCGTTTTGAAGGAAACCACGACACTATAAATATCTCACAATATAAACAGAACAGACCTTACAGCAGTGCTGGGCAGTGTAGCGGCCCCTCAGTGAGGGGCCCTCACACTCCTGCTACCCCTTCCAACCGTTATAGGAAGAAGGACCACATACGGAGCAGGAGAATGTTAGTCATGACATAAAAATGAAAAATATTATACATTCGGCAAAAATGAAGATTTTGGCCTGAAATTTTGTTTAGAATATATATAAATAATACAATACTACACAAAAAAGGGTATGGATTTTATAATTCTATAAATTTTTTAACCAAATTTTTTTTAACAATGCAAAAATTTTACTTAAAATATTAGTTCTTAGATAATGGAATTCAACGTAAAAAACGACTTAAAAGTATGTATTTTAAAAATTTTATCTGAAAAATGACAGGTAGTTGATCATCACCTGAATGCCCTCCTTAAATGAAGGTAATATCGATGCTCTTGTACAAGAAGAGCGATATTCTTGTGTAGAAAGTGCAATTACATGATAAACGAAATTAATACTCTCTTGGTAATAAAACAAATACAGTTATGTGCCATTAAAATATTAAAAATATTTATAAGACAAAGGGTGGATGAATAAATGTAAAATCTTATTTGTAAACCAAATCCCACTTTGTAGCTAGCAGACAAATATTAATAATAAAGTAATTAATTAATTATTAAAAATATTTAAATAAATAATTATTAATATAAATAAATATTATATAGAGACTAAAAAAGTCTGTTCAGAAAAAGAAAAAGAAGAATATAAAAATATTAAAAAATGCATCGAAAACCAGAATGATTTGATCCATCGACTCCTTTGCTATGAATCTGTGAGGTTAGCACGGAACAACAGTGGCTTCTAGAAAATGTGCCGGGCCCACTTCATAGGACTGCATAGTTGCCTCCTACCAAACTTCTTTACAGATATTCTCAAAAGCGCTTGAGAGTCGCGTCTTCTCACTTACATTATACGTATACCTCACCAGGTACTACAAACTCACAAAGTATGAAAAAAATCGGAGGCGAGAAAATCGTGCCCTCCCCTAGTGAGATAGAATAAAAGAAACAATAAAAGCAGAATGGAAAAACAGTGACTAAACTCTGATAATATAGTGTATCGCGTGAGTATAAGGTGTAATGTTTCTTTGCTAATAATGGTGTTCATGTTATCGTTCAACAGGTATGAGAGCAACGAGAACATGACGATAACGTGTTCGACCAAAGTTTGCTCTTTCGGTAAACAGGTGGTGGAGAAAGTGGAGACGGAATATGCTAGGTTTGAGAATGGCAGGTTCGTCTATCGTATTAGCCGTTCACCAATGTGCGAGTACATGATCAACTTTATACACAAATTGAAGCACCTGCCGGAAAAGTACATGATGAACAGCGTTCTCGAGAATTTCACCATTCTACAGGTATGACATACTATCTCATATACATATGTATATATGTACTTTGCTAAACACCTCTACTGTACTTTGTTACATTTCATTTCTGTTACATCACGTTTCCCTGTCATTGAATACACACTTCTCCACTGTTGTAAGGAAATATGTTACTACCTTCGAAAGTATAAGTACACCTGCCGCCATTGTATTATACTTTCAAATTCAACATTATAAAATTCAATTCTACTTAAAGGGGCATATACCTATATCTGGAAATTAAGAAATGTTTGATTTTTCGATTTTGCATATATTCTTGAAGTATGATACCTTGAGAATGTTTCTACAAAGTTTCAAGTTGTTTTGATGAAAGTTAAAGACCATGTACATAAATAAACCCCAGCGCGACCGAGTGTTTTAACAGCATGTTAATACTTAAACGCGTTCTTCTCACAACCATTCTTTCAAAACGCGAGTCAAAAATATCTCGGAGATGGCTGAACTGATTATCTTTAAATTTGGTACGTTTATTCTTCACATTTTTTTTATCTGTAGCCTAGTTCTTTTTATAAAGTCAAACATCGAGCAATTTCTTAACGAACAATCAGTACTTTAAACAGCCACTACTTGATTAGAAATCAATTTATCAAAAAATGGCTACGTTAAGGACTAAATTTGGTCATATATTTTAAGGAAATGATATAACGAATAGAAGTTAAATAATTTTGTTTGTTATTCGAAGCGTTTCGTTTGTAGCGTCGAATAACATTTTCATGTTTTATCTGTATTTTTTATTCATAAGCTTCGAATAAACCTTCGAATAACTTTTGCCAGTTCGAATAAACGCGCTGTCGAGCGTCTAGCGTCGAATATAAAAGACCTAAATCAGCAACCGATCATACTTTTTTTATTCGAACTTCAAATAAAACTAAATTATCATTTATTTGAAGCGTTATTTAAATTTTTTTTCTAAATAACGCCCAACTCGGCCGAAAACTGTGTTGTCAGAAAAGGGGTCTTGTAAAGCTAGCTGTTGTAAACGGAGATTTTCCATTATTTTCCTATATAAAATTTTGTAAAAATTGTTCAATATGTTATCATTACAATGAAAAAAAACATGAAATAAAGGAATGTATTAGTTACTCCTTAAAATATTCATCAATCTCTTTTCGTCATCCTATCTGTAAAAATTTTCTGTACAGTGCGTGTTGTAGAAAATATTTGTACACCAATCAATTTCAAATAAACCTTAGCATAATTGCGGTTTATCAGTCAGTTTTTGTAAAGAAACAATAAAACAATAATATTTTGGGTACAAAATGCAAAGATAAGAAAAAAAAATTGACAAATGTAGGCAAGCAATAAGTATTTGATTTAATGAATGTGTGATTTAATATATTCTGATATTTTTAATGTCTACACACGATGGTCAAACAATCTAAAACAGATTAGAAGAAATACATATGAATTCAAGAACGCTGATCCTGTCGATGTCCTGATCAATAAATGTACCCAAACTATTAAGTGATTTTATGACACTTCAGGCAGCACAATCGATTCTCCTTAACCTTCGCACGGCGGATGCAAGGTCATTTTGTCCCAACTATAGAAATCGATGTATCGTTGGAGAGTCGGTCTTTTTAGCAAGCAATAATACGCAGCTGTTCAGATTACGCTCTGCGATTAGTGTCAAACGTTGAAATCACTGACAATCGCTGAAATGTAGGACATTGGTCTCTAGAAGAATCGTCAGTATTCTGCAGAACAGCCTAGAAGCGAGACGCGTTTGCGTCTAAGTACCTAATATTTTTGTTACACTAAGAATACTTCTAACACTTCTAGTATCTGTGGCAAGTGGTAAACGTAGTTTCTCGGAGCTTAAACTTATTAAAACTTACTTACGCTCAACAATGTTGCAAAACAGATTCGTAGACTTGGTAACAATTTCAATTGAATACGACCAAGCTTCAACACTTGATTTGAAGAAACTAATAGAAAATTTTGCTAGGAAAAAGGCAAGAAAAATTAAATTTTAATTTTATGATTTATGTGTAACTTTTTTGTGCAATTCATAACAAATATGCGGATTCAAATTATTGTTTTCTATTTTTATAATTTCAATTTGAAAAAAACGTAATTAATTTATAAACTAGGGGGCGCGTTAATTAGCTTGGCTTAGAGCTCAAAATAACTTAGCGCCGACACTGGGTACCACAATAGGGAATTTGTGACTTATGGATAAGTCGATACTTATTTCATCACCGGAGTACCACTAGGAGGTTGGTTTTCGCGAATAGGCCGATGCTTAGTTCATCATCGGGATACCACTATGTAGGAACGTTATTTGGTATCGTAACTGAAATTCGATACGCCTCAAGCAGTTAATGTATGTACCTTTGTGGGTTATATTGCTAGTTGCTCACTTAACCTGTTTGTTAAGGTCAGAATGAATCTACATCAGGTTACAAACGAACTTTATAATCAGTATATATTTAAAATAATAAGAAAAGGATATTACAATTGTTCTGTGTGTGTTCGAATATCGCGACGCTAAGTCCTAGCTTGACTCTAATACTAATTTGAAATTGTCCTATTCTTCTCGTTTTTGACAGACTGAGAAATACGGGGGCCAGTTCTATAGAGGGATACGGAATGCCTAACAGTAGACTAAGTATTGTACGGTTTAATAAATGCGTGAAGGGGACTCGTACCCGATCTTCTTCATGTTCTCTCTAGGGCTATAGCCCCGGACCCCACTTTACAGGTGGGGCCCGAGTTAAGCGTTTCGTTTAGGTTGAAAAGTAATTGAATGAAATTTTGTAGAAACAAATCGGATCCAAGTTGTTAGAATAGAACGAAGCATTGTTCGTTATAATGAAGTGTTCTATTATGATTAAATGTTATTTATTTTTATTTAGGATAAATTTCAATTTTTTAAATTTATGTATCCCTCTCCCCTCCCGCTTTTCAAGCAAGGGGGCCCTCGAAGGTTTGATAGTCCTGGACCACAAAAAATCTTAATCCGGGCCAGGACAACGTTACTTCGATCTAATCTCGCGGAGAATTTACTCAAGACTAACCCGCGGAACCTGGTTCAGTAGCCCTGTTTATAGGGCAGATCGAGGTGAAACGGATCACAGGGCGAATCGGATCAAAACGTTTAATATTGATTAATATAATTAATAATGTGCTATTGTGGTAGGTGCGGAGGAGAAGGATAAGGTAACTATAATGAACTGAATTCTTGTTTGATCAGATTCGCCTTGTGATTCAATTTGCTTTGGTCTACCCTATCCAAAAATTAGGATGGGAAATTGGTGGGGACTGATCTTCCAAATCCATATATGGTCATGAAAAGTTCTCTGCAGGAGAGAGGTCCTTCTAGGAAACTATCTCTACCCTGCAGGAGAAATATTCTTTTAAGAAGTCATCACTCCTCTATGCCTCTGCAGCTGACGTTAGACAGTCTAAACAAGCGTGACTCCAGCTTCGAAAAGGATTATACAAAGTTTCGGAAGGGAAATTGGATGTAACAACGGACTATGCCGAGAATGATATTCATAATAGCAAAGTGTCATCGGTTGGAGAAACTGAGAGTTGCAATTGTTACTAGAGAAGTGATAATGTTCGAGAATTCAGGATTCTAGGGAATATAATATATGTAATACAGTAAAATCCGATGAAGACTATTTATCCACATCCCAACAAGAACTTCATTTCCGTACATCTGTATACATATTTAATTACATATACTCAAAGTTTTAGTCATGGGTCAAAATGCGATCCGTTTTCCGAAGGTTAATACACAGTGATTATCTCGCTGCGCAAAATCAGATGCCGTGCGAGCGGTTCTAGAAAACCATTGTTTCGGCGCGTATGTGTATAGTCGAGGCGTCATCAGCAGTGAGAACCTGTCAACAGATTACACGTGCCGACGCGGCGGTTCTTCAGGGCGGCACAGACTTTGGTTTGCGCAGCGAGAGGATCACCCTATACAGAGTGTCTCAGCTAACTTGATCACCTAGAGTAATGACTTACCAGTACACTTTATGAAAATTTTGAGGCGTGGAACTTAAATGGCGTCTAGCAGCACATCTTATAATGTACATGCTTTTTTGTAGGTGAAGGCATTTCAGAGATTTCAAGGTCTCCGTGATTTTTTAACGGAATTGCCTATTTTTTGTACCATAGGTCGATAGAGTATCAAATTCTGAGTAAATATGTGTTGACCTTCGTACGTTCTAAACCTGGTAGTTAACGAGATATTTACAAAATAATTTTCAATACGTATTTACTATTTGAAAGCTATAGGTGCTCGAACTGATGCCCCTGAACTTCAATATTAGCATATTCGGAGTTTTTTCTCATGAAAACGACATCAAACACGATATAATTTCGATCATATTTACTTGTGTACACAACACTGTTAACCTTCCTATGACTGGACGCGGCGTCCGGTGCCGGTACATTTTTGACTCGTATCGATAGGCGACTAACACAAAGTCACGGTGGCTCGAGTCGAGGCCATCACCGACCTTCGACCAACACAGTATCGATCTCTCGAGCTCACTAAAGCCACACGTGAGGCCACCACTGGATTCTGTCTTTCTACATGAGTAATATTATCGAAATTATATCGTGTTTGGTATCATTTTAATCAGAGAAATCTCACCAAGATGCTAGTGGAAGTTTCATCAACACAGAGCCACAAATAAAAAAAATTCCTTCTTGCATTATTGTTGTCTCACCGATACTCGGGTAGGTAATTTTTCTTTTGAACTCCCCTTGTTCAGCCGACGGCTCATGAATGGGAAGTCGTCTCGGCGCGCTGGGGCAACAACATATGCGCTTGATGGGCTTGACGGACGAAAAGGGGAATTTACAACGATTAGTCGAAGCGTTCAAGCGTCAGCGAATGCCAAGAGAGCTGCCGACGAATCAAATGTAGCTGTATTTTTATTATTGGCCGAAACGGTACACGCACAAACGGATGGCGTGACAAAGAGAACGAACAGGACACATCGAGACCGAGTGGGATAACGCGAGCTCACTGTGGCCATAATGTAACGTCGGCGGGCCGATGTTGAAACGACTTCAGCGAGCTATTATTGAAGGTCATGCAAGCTCAAATGTGGTAGTAAAGTAGTAAACTTTCTTACATTACAGGAGATGCTCGAAGTAGTGACCGTTTGCGTCAATGCAAAGTTGCAATCTTCGTATCGCTGCATCATAATTGTAGCATGTGCTAGAATGAGTTCAGAAACGAAAAGACATGCACGTGATGCAGCGATACGAAGATTGCAACTTTGCATTGACGCAAACGATCACCACTTCCAGCATCTCCTGTAATGTAAGAAAGTTTATTTTATCTACCACATTTGACCTTACATGACCTTCCATGATAGCTCGCTGAAGTCGTCTCAACACCAGCTATCACATCGCGATAAAGAAAACATAGCAATAAATTAAATAAACTGACAATATTAGGGACACTGGCAGGATAGAGAATCCTCATTGAATGTTCCAAGACTCCTTGGCAATGACAATTGTGTGTTCAGATGAGATCTCCACCACTGGGGAGGGAGGCCGTGGAACCAGTCAAGCGCATACTTTGTTGCCGAAGCTCGGGCTTCGGAAAAAAGCAAATTTATGGTATGCTGACATTTCGCCTACCACGCGAACGTTTTATCACGGAACCGAGCCCCGAACGCTCAACAAGGATTCTCTATATTTGGGATATTTACCCTATCATACAACATAAAGGCATATATACTCAGAGATGAACAAGTAATATCATATGTATATAATTTATTTAAAAATATAATATCTAAAAAACCTACATTGTCCGATAATAATTTTAACATAGTTGGTGTAACAATATTTAATTAATCATTGTTAACGTATATAAGAGTTACTTTAATTTTCGAGGTGATAAATGTAAAGACACTGGGATTAATTCTGCATATCTCATGTATAAAATTATTTTTTTTAATGAAAGAGACGTTAAATAATATTACAACATGTAAAATGATTAAATGAAATTACGCTACAATCGTAAGGTGGCAGTAATTGGGACATCTATCTTACGTATTATACTTTTGGGAGCCCGATATATCCGTATTCCGTATGCAATGGGTTAGTTTCGGGACCCGAACATCTTTTGAAATTCTGATGCGTTACACACTTCCCGACGGAAGTCCCCACACGCCTGCCAGTTACCATGATAAGACGTAATTTTTATTAACAGTTTTGCGCAATATACTCTACCTATAATTGCGCTATGTCTTATTATCATATCACTACCCTACTGATACATACTATCACTGCAGACGACATTAGCGTAAAACTTAGCGATGAACGAATAAGAAAGAATGGAGTAGCCAGTCACCGACCAATGAAATGATTATAGAAACGTTTCTGTTACTCTATATAACCGTTATTAGCTTGTTGAACGCTTTTAGTGCCGCATACTGTTATCTACGAGACATTGTAAGACATTGAAAAAAACATCTGAGTAAGTGTTTCACTCAAAAACTTAGCATTCGATGAATCACGAAAGGGCATAAGAATGCTTAAGACAGAACTCCAAGAGACATTCGAAATTAGATCTGGTATCGAGTTGTTAATGTTCCAGATTCCTGAAAACATTCTATACATGAAATAAATAATAATTTTCTTCTTCATCCATTACGTAACCGCTTGCTAATAGAGAACTATGGAGCCAAAGTACCTACTGTATAGTCACGAAGAAATATATCTTTATACCATTATCCTGACATTGGGCCTGAAATATTAGGTAAAATTGATACCAATGTTTTACTTTGTTTTAGGTTGTCACGAACAGGGATACGCAGGAAACGTTACTGTGCACAGCATACGTGTTCGAAGTGTCGACGTCCGAGCATGGTGCGCAACATCACATATACAGATTGATCAAGGACTAACCTGCTTAAACCTGCTCGCCATGCAGCCATCCATCCCCATCAGTGCCTACCATCACATAAAAAAAAAATCATCCATACGCGCATATACACGATTACACACAGGATTTCTATTAACCTTTTGAAGTGTCGCGTGGTCACTACATACAACCACAAGTATTTTAAGTTCTTTGTTTTTTAATTCCACTTTATATTCATCTTGATTGTTATTATCGGTATAAATATGATATTTATAAACAGCAAAATACGATATTTATACCTAGTACGTGGGTCTTGTAGTTTTAATCAATTTTGCATGCCACAGAAGTGTATATTTTACAATTTGATCTTTTTAGCAGTTACGAGTGACTAATCCCACATATTCCTTTTCACTATACGCTTCAAAGGGTTAAGCGTGAATACAGTACTGTAAACACGCTCGGTCTGTACATGTACAGACACATTTTACATCTACTCTTCACAGGATTTCTACTGAAAATGTCCCACTATTAAGTAGCAATTTTAAAAGGTCCCAAACGATTATTCGCTAAATCCAATGTGGTTCCTTGTCTTTTAATCAATTCAAGTTTTAATGAAATTAATCAACTCGATATTTGGGAACATTTTCCAAGAAACTCCTGAAAGAACATTTGAAACTCATACACACAACACAGACACATTCACCGTACACGTTAGAAGTACTGGCCAGCCCGAGCTTGAGTTTGATTCAGAAAACTGGAAAAAAGTTGTAATAAATAATTGGTACGCGTGTTTTAATAGATCGTGGAAAGAATTTCCGGCACGCTGTGCAGGAAGCACGTTCCAGATTTCGAAAAAAAAAATTGTAAATTTTATATTGAAACAGATATAATCGTATATATATTTTATGAATATTCCGTCATTCGCTCTATGAAACGAATCGAATAAAGAGATATAATAAACGTTAAGTTAAAATTGACAATAAATTTGGTATGAGAATGCGTCGATGATAGCTGTATGTACCAAGAAGAAAGGAATAAGAAGCACAAAAAAAGTGTAAAAAAAGGGAAGAAGCAGACTCTGATCTCGGAAAGGCGTGGTACCAACATAATTTAGTATTATAGTTTTATTATTAAACTAGGAAATAGATCAGACAAGACATCCACACACAGATATACATATATTACATATAAGAATATATATGTTAATATTAATGCAATGATTACAATTTACATTGTTATAAATGATCGTGTATAAAGTTATCTAAGTGATTTCTAAGTTTTAAACGAAATGGAAGTTTAATAGAGAAGTATGCCATTATGATTTCTTAAGACTCTTTGGTTACATTATTCATTATTCATTACTGTAATTTTCATCAATATGTTCTCTGTTTTTATTATCAGAAGCGAGTGAATCAAGAACACAATATGGTAAAATGTTACACACCTTTCCGTAAGCTTTTTGTTGTAGAACTCTGTTTTATTTCATTTTATAGGTGTATTATGAGTAACGTAAGATTTCTCGCTGCGAAGCTTTTTAATTCTCAATGATCAGTTGAAAGAAGAAAAAAATAACACATTTGTTATCGTTTTTACGAAAGCCTTTCTTTTTTGAAGAAGCCACTCTTAGGCAGCGACACTTAGAATAGAGGGATGTGTTTGTATTTCTTGTAATCACTTTACTCCTCGTACTGTAAGATCTTTTTTTTCTATAATTCTTATGTGAATGACTTTCTTACTTAGCATACTGTGAGTTTGTTTTTATCTTTCTACGACACTCGCTAAGCGATACAACCGACTTCGATCTACATGTGACTATCAGCGTGCATAAGAAAATCGTAACAAACGGCGGAGACATTTCTCCTTTTAACTTGGCGATCACGATCTCACGATTTGGAGGCCGAGGGATCTCTAAGTTCGAGATCATGTTGGTGACACTGGCAGCTTGAGCTGGATTCTCCGAATCGACGAAGAGCAATCAGTAGCGTGATATCATACAGCTCTCTAAATTTGAGCATATGCTTATAGAGCTCATGAGAATCTTGCTTGACAATGTATTTCGTACTTAAATATCGTTTTTCAAACTCATGGGCCACGAATATTTAGCGCAAAGATTCTGCTTCATGATCATGGCGATACGATTATTTAACCCGTTCGCTACCACGCATCGTGTACAGTGTACAGTCCCGCTTCGCTAATTATCGCTGACGGATAACAGAATCGCAACAGTTATCAAGGCTGACATATGTTTTAACAGTAAACAGAGATATGTTTTGTCAGTGGTCCTGAAAAAATGGGAATAACCATGTGACATCCAGCAAAACTTAAACAACGACAATTAGTGACACGATACTGTAGTTGTGACGAATCGCTTCTTATGGAAAACCAATATCATAAAGATTATTATACGTTTTACATTAAACAGAAAAAATTTAAGTATTAGGTTGTTATAAATGAAATGTTATTTATTGAATTACACTCCCAACGCAGTGACCAGTCTATTTAATTTAGGACGACTAAAAAATTTAAAAAATTGTACTAATTTTAAATCTTAGAAAAATATTAGATCTACAGAGAAATTAACTTTTAAAATGTTGTATACTGACGTATTTATTAAATTTGTAAAGTTGATACTATTTTTTTTCTTTATAAATAATAGTTACAAAACGCTTATTGCATTTGGCACCATAGGTCCGACCGATAGATAGATGCACACTTTGGTTTAAATCAAATGTTAGGTAAACTTTTTATATTTTTTCAAATGTACAAGCGATTTCCTCTGAATTTTGTAAATACTAGGAACAAATTATTTCGGAGAAAGTAAGCTAAATATTTATGGAGAACAGATACAATTCTGCAAAATTCAAAATAATAAACAATTTTTAAATCTTGCTATATCATTTCTAATTCTACATATTGTTGCCTAACAAAATTAGTTTTTAATTAATACTTAAAAAAGTATTACTTCAATTTGAATATAATGCAAACTCATGGACCATCAAAGATTATTCAACTTAGACTTTGACATTTGAAAATTCAAATAACATTTCATACATACCAATCCAATATAACGACATATACCGCTGCATTGTTTCTAACCATTTATATTGTCATTCTGCAGTTATGACTGGCAAGAAGTATTGAAGTTCTATTCTTAAGAATAAAATGTGTAACATGACCTTCACAGAGTATACGTAACTTCTTTATCTCACTTTTCCGTTGCTAAATACTAAATCAAATTTAACCATATATTGTACACCTCGAAACTAATAAACGGTCGATGCAGTTACATTGTACTGTTAGGGAAGCCTCTAACTGTAAATATATTCAGCCTTAACTTAATGATTCTAATAGTAATGAAATATTAATCAAAAGAATATTCATTATATTGAATACAATAATCGGAACATAAATATTTTTATATTATTATTATAAAACACAATTTGTGGATGTAATAAACTCTTTTGTAAATGCATTAAAAGAAACTTCTGTGCAACTACTACATATACGTACTCTTTCAGAAATGTTATTTGAATAACTGTATTTCCTAATGTTATGTAACTTATTTTAGATTTCCCACTTTGAAAATGATTATATCAGGTGCATATCAGTTTAAAATTACAGTATTGCAAGTGGCGCAAACGCTCATTTCATACATATAGTTTCCAACCTTTCTGTATTAAGTGAATTTGAAATTATAAATGATATTTAAACCTAAAGTTAAACTTATAAATATTGTGTTACAAATTATTTCAAACAATTTTGAAATAATTTCATCATTTAATGAACAAGTTAATTTATTCAACATTTCTCAGTAGTTTTTGTTCATACAGAAATTCTATAAACACCCTTTTAATTTAAGTACATGGAGTAAAGAAAAACCATAAAATGGCTACATCTGATATTTATGATACACAAATGGTAAAATACTTTAGAAGTAAATATGTATTGTTACTTTATTTAGTTTTGAGGTGTAACAGGTGTCGAAAAACATTACAAGTCTTTAAATTTGACTCTTATATAAATATAGAAAATCGTGATTCACTGGTTATAATTTTCAAACTGGTGGTAGCAAACGCGTTAATAGAGTAGAGGACCATTAAATTATGCGGTTAATTTCATTTTAGTCACATCTCGCAGAAATTCACGCGTGTATATGCACAGAGAACTTTCTACTGTATTCTTTAATCTGATTGACTACGTGTTCGAAAAAAGGTGCTCGCCCATTATGGCGGCGGGTATTAAGAGATACAAGAGAGAATCATTGTATACTTTAAGAAAATACTAATAATACTTACGTGTAATCTTACTTTAATTAACTTTTACGCAACAAGTGGCAATGTATTTTGATCTCTGTTTTAGTCAGAAATAATGTCGCTTTTTATCTGGGGGTGAGAATTGAATTTGCTAAGTGATCGACTGAATATAACGAAGGAAAAACTTATATTTAAGTGGTATCGTTACGTGGCTTTCGTTCGATAACTGGCAGCTTTCAAACAATTTTTAAAATTATTGTTACCTCTTTCTCTCTCTTTTTTGTTTTGTAATGATTGATTGTAAGCCTCGTTTTTTATATAGGTACTATTATGTATACATTGTAATCTTGCTAAATTGTAAACGTTACGGTGGAATTGAAACCATCGAGATGTCTTTACATGAAAACTACATTGCTTATAGATATATTTAGTTTTTTAGTAATTACACAAATTATTATGAAGAGAAGGAGAAATTTCTGAAAAATGTAAATGGATTTAAACGTATAACAAATAAATGCAATTGGAGTATTTAATAAATGTTATTTTGTTCGACTATTAATTGAATACATCTCGTGGTTTCAAATCGACTCGTAATGAGGCGTTTCATCAAAGAAACAACAAATCATGCAATATCTTTGAAAGATACTCAAACGTCATTTCGTTTATACGAATTTTGATTTCGATGCAAAGAATTAAAAATATGGGAGGAGTATGAAATCGAAAAAGAAAAACGGAGCACCGACACTAATATTATTAACATTAACGAATAATGATTTTAAAATAAGCGAATTACATTTATAAGGAAAGATTATGAAAATATATATTTATCTATGTCTTCTGTGAAGATAGAAAATAGCACTCTCTCACTCTATATTGATGATATCAAACAAAAGAAATCGAAATCCATTGAAGATACAAACGCAGAAGTAGATTAGGAAGAGAAACAACGGAAAAAGAATAAGAATTCGCACTGTACGCAATACACGATACGATCAATAACGAGAACCGAAATTTGTTAAATATCTTTGTACATATTTACATAAAGATCATCAAAACAAAAGTTTTAGTGGCTACGTTTGCGTATTGTATGAAATACTACGAGAACGAAAATTCTTCACCTTGTAAACTCGTAAATTCGATTCCACACTTTGATATTGAATCATAACAAATCTTTTACCCGTATTTTCATAGAGACTTTTCTATCCAAAATTAATATTATCGAATTAAAAAATATTTGTTTGGTATAGATCATAATCATAATTGAAATTTAAAAACTTGTCCTATGAATTTGTTGTAACGGTGAACTATCTCTATGAAAATATTGACTGCAGTTCTTATAGCGTATTTTTTCATCATGCGCAACAAAAGAGAAACTCACGCCTATTTGAAACTTCTATTTCTTCATATCCTGGAACTGCCATATCAAAGAATTGAGCTTGATTATAAAAATGAATTAAAATGAAATATTGATCAGAAAGAATGGAATCTATCTGTATATTATCATAAATAAAATGAAACGAGGATCAAAGTAGTTGATTTAACAAGTAAATGAAGAACGAAATGATATATCATTAAATTAGAGATTTAAAAATATAATAGAATTCAGTATATGTACAGTATTTGAAAAACATGTTTATAATTTGTATGGAAAATAAATAATTGATATAAAAAGGAACCGCATTATTTTTTATTATCCTGTCCTCTGAATATCACTATTCAGATTACAGATAATTTTATAGTAAAGATGTTAAGGTTTTTATATAATATGAACAAGAAGTTTTAATGTAATTACAAATATATTACATGTTTCGAGCCCGGGCCGTAGCAACGCGAGAGGCCGACTAGTGTAGGTTTTCCAAGGAATATGGTATCAGTTTATTAGTAAGGTGCGCGGACGAATCTGACGAGAAGTCTGATCCGAAGAGAAAGCCTCTAGGAATGGAGTCACTTGCGGGCGAACCTGATGCGAAATCAGGGAGCCACAGGAAAGTGAAATTCGTAAACGAACCCGATGCGAAATCGGGGAGTCAGTGGGATGTGATTTTGCAGACGAGGGTGGAAAATCTGTACAGACGAACCTGATACGAAATCAGGGAGCCGCAGGATTGGTCAAGTTTCGTGGACGAATCCTAAGCAAAATCGGAGAGCCACTGGGTTGGAAATACTCTTGGATAAATGTAATGCACGGACGAACCTGATGCGAAATCGGGGAGCCGTTAGGAAATGTTAGTTGGTGCCTCGTAACCTTTGAATTTATAATTAATACAACTGGAGCGGTGAAGTTGTATTAGTGTGGAAACGGTCGACCTGATATTATTCTAAACTAGAGGAAACTAGTATATAATACTACAGATTTCTAGATCGTGTTATGGATTCAAAATGAACTACACAGATTTATAAAATAACCGTATAATTAGTCAGTCTTTAGTTACAAATGTGTTGTGTAGTGTTGTCGCGTAGTGGTAAGTAATAAGAAAATAATAACTGTTACCGAAATAAATATGTGCTCGGTGTTAACGCACTGGCGATGCGGGGGTTGCGAGTGGATTCTACGGAATAATGCCAAGTAATAATATTCATGTTGCGAGTTTATCGCGGGCCGAGTCGATCATTGAATTAAAACGACCGCCCTAGGATAGCTAGTTCTATCCTGAAAAGGATACGGAGTGAAGGTGGTGTTGCAGCGAAAAAACACACCGGAGTTTGGCCGGAACAGTTTATTGTTGAGAGTCTTAACAATGTCTCGCAAAAATACGATTACACTCGGTGGGCACTGGAGAGCCGCGAAGTGGTAATCGAGAGTGCCGTACACGAAAAATCTAGGCGATCATGAAAATTGTTTACACTAATCGCCGATTTTCGCCTCAATTGTACTCGAGCGTCAAGAGCGATAAATATAACACTTGTGGTGTTCCGATAATTAACGCACAAGTTGAAAAATGAGAAATATGTTAAGATCTGCAATTACTACAAAGGTTCACGACGGAATGATCGGCGAGCAGCGAAGTTTCTACAGGTTTTAGTTCAAATTTCGTTAGGATTTTTCAGAAATCGCCGGATTAGTTCCAAGAATATCGATCACCGCAAAAATATTGATAGATAATCGATAGTTCGAACAGAGTTGCGCACGCGCTCTCACGCAACACGGTCGCGAAATCCAGGGGCGCACTAGCAAATCGGCGTTGGGCACACGCAATCATGGACAGACTCGCAGTATGGTGCGAGACAGCCCTGTCCTATTTACTTTTGACGAACGCGTCTCTTACATCTCCATTCCGAAACAAATAATTCTAGCCGGAATACAAATAAAGTGTTCACGGATTACTACAAGGTTACTTGGATTCGAAAAGGAACTTTAGCCCGATCTCACTAACGTAATGACCAACTCACAAGAACGTGACGCGATGTGACTCTAAAGGCGACGGTACAGTTCTGATCCCCTGAGGGTTGAAATCAACGGGTTTATATAGGCCTAGAAATTGATGGGGATGCTATGGAATTCCATATAAGGACATTTTTGCTTTTTAACACGCCGTAGGAACGAGTTTTACTCCCTCGCTTACTTGAGAGATAACGAAAACGTAAGGGCGTTTTCCTTTGCCGGCTGCGAGCTCAGACTATTAGAGCAAGAGGTATGATAAAAAATTCTTCATACGTAACATACAATAAACAGGAGATTATCCAAGCTCATAGATAGACAAATTCGTGTCAATAAGTGATTTTCAGATGTGTAATTGATTCAGGAGTACATTACACTCCCAGCCTTTCGGAAGCCAAACAGTTTAACTCCAGTTCTTGTAAATGTCTTAACTTTAGCATTTTGAATACATTCACTTTTACTTATCTTGTATTTTGTAGTATCAAATATATGTTTTAAATAATATACCATCTAATATTTGCTAGGTCGGTAGGCCAAAAGATTCGGAGAGTGTGTAGTGCTGTCACACGAGTGGCGCGAACGCCAGACTGCGAGAGGCGGGATGCCGACGGGATCGAGTCGCGAGCGCGAGGCAGACTGATAATTGTCGAACGCGAACGGAATCAGTAACAGCTGATTAGGACACTGATCGGCGACACCGAGCGCGCGAGACAGAGCATCCGACATAAAAACCAAGCAATGTGTAAAAGAAATGGTTTGGCAGGCTCATACTCACAAGGGAAGGCACGGTAGTGTTCCCCTCCGATTTTGATGAAACTTCGTATGTGTTAAGCAGTCAAAAATAAGAGATATGTATCTTTTTTTTATCGCCTGAGACGCGACTTTAAGGGGTGAAACCATCCCTCGAAGTTTCGACCCGAGAATACTATCTCGAAAACCAGAGGAGATACATGAAAACTTCTAATGGACGAGGTTTGCGGTTTTTTATGTCGAATAATATGGTGCTAACAAATTGTCTAAAATATAATTTGTTTATAACAAAACAATTTTTTACAACTTCATTTTACAACTTATTCAAGTTTACATAATAACAAAAAGTAACGAGCATTTTATTCCAAATCAATTGATATATTTGTTTTTCAAATTGCCTCCTACAGTTTTGCAGATTTTTATTATTTATGTCCCCTGCCGTGCGCAAGATCGTGCCCGTTGAATCACCTTACAATAGATAAACGCAGCGATAAATGCAGTATATAAAATCGGTAAATGAAGTGATTTTTTACTTTGTCGAGTATTTGAATTCAAGACGTCTAATTATTCTCGAAATTTATTGTACACAATGGTTTATATTAATCTGATAAATGTGCTTACTCTACTATTCATAGCTTGGATTAAAAGACATTTTATATAATGTAATTGTGCAAACTATGGAAAGCCCAATGTTCAATATGGAACAAGAAACATATTTAAATATTGATAGACATTTTGCAAACAGTGATCATCCGGATATTGATATTGACAATGAGTGGCTGGCAGGAACGGAAATGGACCTTACTGATAAGGGGGAACAGAATTAAGATCAGAAACATGTATGCCCATTGAAGCATCAACAAGTTTCGAATACAGAAGAGATGCTGTGGAATA
This sequence comes from Dufourea novaeangliae, assembly GCF_001272555.1. Lineage (NCBI taxonomy): Eukaryota > Metazoa > Arthropoda > Insecta > Hymenoptera > Halictidae > Dufourea > Dufourea novaeangliae. The sequence goes on along the minus strand of NW_015374136.1, from coordinate 6,748 downwards.
CCGGAAGAGTGGTAACACGAAACACGAAACGTTTCAAAATTAGAAACAATGCAATCTAGATTCGAAATGGTTAAGTCCATTTGGCAGTTACGTAGATGGGCTGCTCAGGTCGAAGAAGGTGGTACACATTTGTTATTATGCATACAAAAATGTCATAGAAGCAATTCAATCAAAAACAATAATACACTGGGCGTCAAAATTAAGGGAGCACTAAAATTTGCCGAAAATATGGGTCATTTTCAAATGACTATATCTCTGCGAAAAATAGTTATAAAAAATATTGTATACGACCATTTTGTAGCCTGAAGTTTCTAGTTTTCGAATCCGGAATTCAAAAGTTATTTTCATGTAGTTTGTTCCTTTTTTTTTAAAGATGAAGCGCAGCAAGCGAATGTTAAAAAATGTTGGCTTGTAACGTTAGTACTGCGCACCGTCTCGCTGGCAGATGCCAGGGTACTCATTTTATTACACGGCGAGGAGATGCAATGGAAAGGAAGAATAAGTTCGGTAAAAAAAGGCAAATTAAGTTCAGTAAAAAAAAGAGTGCATCTATCACAATAACTAAGGAATGGTAGGATTTGCACAGCATCTGCACTCTCCCATCACTTCGCATTGTGCACTTTTTGTCATTGCGAAGAGACTGGCTAGAAATGTGTTTGCTAAATTTCTGAAATCTCTTCTTTCTTGTAAAATAAAGTGAAACTAAAAAAAAACAGATCATAACAGTTCAAACGTTGCGAAATCGTTTTAAAGAGAAAACGTACCGCAAAAGAGTCATACACCAATTTTTCAGACCATATCGCAAGTTTCACTATCGAGGGCATAGGGTAAAAAAAATCTGATTAGTTCGGCCTTTGGCACAGGAGTTACGTGTACTTTTAACTTGAAAAAAACGTGGACACATGGAAGATTCCACGATTTTTGTTGAAATGGCAACGTGTTTTGTGAAAAGTGGTAATTATGCAATATTTTACGTTATTTTGAAATGGGCTGAGAAGAAAAATTTCAACACATTGACAACTGAAGGCCTTAAAAAGAAATCTCTCAGCTTTCCAAAATTCTTTTGGAATTTTCTATACGATCATGCGTTCGCAAGTTACAGGCGTTCAAAGTGGAAAGTGCCTTTTCTCATATGATGACGAATAACTCAGCCAATAAAAATTGTACAACGAAACTAAAAAAACGAAATTAAAACTCATCCTCTCAAAATTGACCAACATTTTTTAACATTCGTTTGCTGCGCTTCATCTTTTAAAAAAAAGGAACAAACTATGTAAAAATAATTTTTGAATTCCCGATTCAAAAACTAGAAACTTCAGGCTACAAAATGGTCGTATATGTAGGATTCTCGAGGAAGGGGGTGATTGATTTTAGACGCTTTACTTATTATATTGGTGTATTTTAGTTAATAGGTTAATAGGTTAATAGGTTTAAACGCCCGCTCTCTCAAAACGCACCGTGATGCACTTCCTTTCCGACCGACTGCGACTGACTGCCCCGTGGAACTTCCACGCCTCATATATATACTCTTTCAGCCCCTTGCATTCGTCTCGCTTGCACTCTGTCTTTCGCATCCATGGCTTACATTCGTAAAAACATACACTTCCCTATCGCTCAATTCTAAACACTCTTCGTTCACATCTTCCCAGTCACTCGAGTTTCCCAAACATACCGGCGCCGGTCCGTCGCAACATGATCCGGTCGCCTGCACGCACGCACGCACAACGAATCATTCATCCCACACTCGACCGTCCTGACAAAGATATCTGACCTCAGGTATCGGACCCTGTGCCATTGTCAAGTTCATCCGCATCCGATTCACTCAAGTCTTCATTATCGCACGCCCACAATTTTAAATGATCCGCCGCAGTTGAGGTTGTTAATGGACCCTCGTGGTCACCAATTCTTTCCACGACATAACGGTCGTTCCGCAATTCTTTAATTATTTTATAAGGCCCAAATCATTTATTAGCAAGCTTCATGCCTGGGCCTTGCTGAGTCCGCTTTATTGCTACAATGTCATTAACAGTATATTTTGTCGCTTTTTTCCTCCTTTTGTTGTAGGTTCTACGATTTTCTGCTTGAATTTTTTGAATACTCTCTTTTGCCTGGGCGCGAATCTCATCCCGCCTGTTTTGAAATTCAGTGACCCACTCCGTCTCTAGTAATTGTCTGATTTCATGATTTTCACGCAACCGAGGGTGGGTTCCAAACAATATGCGGAAAGGAGACGCGCCCACGCTTCGACATAGAGTGGTGTTCAAACATTGCTGCGCTGATTCTAAATATCGAAACCACTCTTCACGCTTCGGGTGTGACATTTTCGCAAGAACTGGTATAAAATTCTATTTACGTGTTCCACTTGGCCGTTCGCTCGTGGGATGCCCGTTGTTATTAACTGGTGTTCAATCCCTTCATCTGTGCAATAATTTCTGAATTCTGTAGACGTAAATGCCGATCCTCTATCTGAAACAATGCGACGCGGATTACCAAAAATGATTGATTGCTTCGTTAATCGAGTTATGACCTCACTTGCGCTCGCCGCTTTAGTTGCATATAGCCAAGTGAACTTTGAAAATCCGTCAATCACTACTAAAATATGCTTATAATTTTTCTTTGTAGACGGAAGAGGCCCTAAATAATCTATATGATAGGTATCTAACGGCAGTTCTCCTTTATCTACAGAGTTCAGAAGTCCCTCTTGTTTCCCGTGTTTTCTTTCCGCTAAAATACATGCTACGCAATTGTTAACTACTTTCTCGATTTTCGGCGCCGCGTTAGGTATATAGTAATCTCGCTGTAGTAACGCTAATGTCTTTGCTACTGCAAAATGTCCTCTCTCATGCGCTTGACGAATAATTTGCGTTTCCATACTTTTCGGCACTACCAATAGTAACTCGTTGTCCTTCTCTTTGAACAGTAAACCCGAATTTACTCTGTAACCGTTGGCTTTTCCCTGTTCTTCCAGTTCTAAAATTCTCTTTATGTTCGAATCTTCACATTGCGCTTTCCGAAGTTTAGCTGTAAGAGTATCCTCAGAAACCGTATATAAACACGACGACACTGGAATACGACTCAATGCGTCAACGTGACGCATGCTGCTGCCTGACCGATGCTCAATGGTGTAATTAAACTCCTCTAGCAACAGTGCCCACCTAGCAACGCGGACACAGAGATCTTTCTTGTTCATAGTTAGTGTGAACGCTTTACAATCGGTTATTATTCTGAACGGTATCCCGAGCAAGTACACGCGAAATTTTTTGAGTGCCCTTACCACTGCTAATATTTCCAATTCATAGCTGCTATACTTTGATTCAGCCTCCGTCGTCTTGCCGCTAGCATAGTATACGGGGTGCAATTTCCCGTCACCACTGTCACGCTGCATTAAAACGGCCCCAAAACCGAACATTGACGCGTCTGTATGTAATTCTGTATCGACATTAGTCTTGTATAATTGTAACACCGGTTTATTGCTCAGGATCGATTTCAATCGGTTAAACGCGATTAGTTCCTGATCACCAAAACGAAATTTAACATCAGCCTTAAGTAGACTTGTGAGTGGTCTCGCGATTATGGAATAGTGGGAAATGAACTTCCTAAAATATCCCGATAGTCCTAAAAAACTCTGCAATTGTTTCACGGAGTGCGGCTCTGGAAAACGCATAACAGCAGCTGTTTTTTCTTCGGACGGACGCACGGTACCGCTTTCTAAAATATGTCCCAAGAATTCAACTCGCGACTGTAAAAATCGACATTTTTTCCAGTTAATAATTAATCCTGCATTCGCGGCGGTGTCTAAAACTGTTCTTAGTCTGACTAGTCCTGACTCTGATAACGTCACTTACACCCGCATGGGTTTTATTCGTGTCTACCCCTGACCATTTAAGCCAGTCCCATCTAGGGGCTGTGGTAGTAACGGGTTTCTCGTAACCAAGTAGATATCTGATCAATCCAACAGAGGCTTGGTCCCTCAGTGCTTCCAGCTCACTGGACGGCATCGTTTTCGCAATGGCATCATCAAGTTTTTCTCGCTCCTTCGATATCTTTTCTGCACTCACTGTGTCACTCCATTCGCTCAATAAAGTGCTCGTACATGTCTTGCCGCCCTTTTTAATACTTTCTATTAGATTAACGACAGCATCCAAAAAGCTCAAATTGTCCTTGCCCTTCTTATACCAAAAATTTTTGTTTTTCATGCCATCATGACTGTACTCGCCGGCATCTACAATTAGTAGATCTATTCCTCCTAACTTATCGCAAATCGTCTTGAGTCTTGCACTACATCGCGGATCCTTGATGTTTCCCTTATCACTATGCTCGACTGAAGTAGCCAAAATAACATCAACATTGCTGCGTTGCACTTGTCTTAGCTCTCCGACCGGTATCCTGTGCCCTTTTTCGTATAGTGAAGACATCACGTAAGCCTTGGGAGCTTTCGACGCCATAGCGCTACTGTAGTATTCAGCGAAGCCTCCATACCCGCAACAAGGGTCCAAAACAACTTTAACATCCTCGAAAAAGCCAGGATCTGCCTCGTGTAGTTGTTGCATTTTGAACCCACCGCGACTGACATACGCGGCTCCCAAGTCAGCCTTTCTAGGTAGGGCAACCCTGGATAGTTTTTCTATACTCTCCCAATTAGATCTGGTTAACCTTGTGGCCAATTTGTCAGTCATATTCCCTGGTCGGACAATCGAGAAGCTGGTGCCCCATTAGCCCACAACTTGGGCATCTCCGTCCTGATGCACCTGGCTGCAGATGTCCTTGAGGTTGGTACCTCCTGCTGTTTTCTTCCTTGACCGGGGGTCCTCTGCCGCTTCCCACCTTTACCGGATCCTTTACAGCACTTTTGTTTACAGCACCTCTGTTGCTGTAGCTCGCTCCTCTCAGTGTCACTTTCTCGAACGCTTGCATCAACGCTGCTGGCGACGAAAATCTTTGGATATATGCCTGATTCCGTAGCGTTTCATCAGGAATTCCTTCGATGATCAGGTCAACTATCTCATCTTCATCGATGGGCACATTATTTCCCAATATCACCTTATGGTGCAGGTATTCACTGAAAGATTCATTGGGTTGCCACACACGCTCTTCGCAATTCCTTCGCCTGATGGTTTTGTTGACCCGTCGATAGAACATTTCACGCATCTTATCCATCAATTCGCGCGTACTTATTTCTATAAATTCAGGCTTAGAATAAAACCATTCCAAGGCTTTTCCGCGTAGTCTGCTACCCATCAGCACCTTGCACATTTCGTCAGACAAGTCGTATGTGACTGTCAGCAGCCGCACTTGCTTCTCCCACCGCTCAAACTTCTCACCATCACCGTCGAAAAACGGAAGCAGGTCCGCAATCCTGGTAATGCTTATATTACGTACGGAGTTTTGGCCAACCGCTGGGGTATGTGGAGAAAACACAGGATGTGATGGAACGTTTAATGCTTGTCGCTGTAATTGTCGTCGCATCTCTTCCAGCTCCATCAGCAACTGGGATTCCCTCGCAGTCATTGCTGGTTCGCCCTGGG
>NW_015374136.1:0-1190 GCF_001272555.1 Dufourea novaeangliae | reverse complement strand
TTTTCCCTGGTCGGACAATCGAGAAGCTGGTGCCCCATTAGCCCACAACTTGGGCATCTCCGTCCTGATGCACCTGGCTGCAGATGTCCTTGAGGTTGGTACCTCCTGCTGTTTTCTTCCTTGACCGGGGGTCCTCTGCCGCTTCCCACCTTTACCGGATCCTTTACAGCACTTTTGTTTACAGCACCTCTGTTGCTGTAGCTCGCTCCTCTCAGTGTCACTTTCTCGAACGCTTGCATCAACGCTGCTGGCGACGAAAATCTTTGGATATATGCCTGATTCCGTAGCGTTTCATCAGGAATTCCTTCGATGATCAGGTCAACTATCTCATCTTCATCGATGGGCACATTATTTCCCAATATCACCTTATGGTGCAGGTATTCACTGAAAGATTCATTGGGTTGCCACACACGCTCTTCGCAATTCCTTCGCCTGATGGTTTTGTTGACCCGTCGATAGAACATTTCACGCATCTTATCCATCAATTCGCGCGTACTTATTTCTATAAATTCAGGCTTAGAATAAAACCATTCCAAGGCTTTTCCGCGTAGTCTGCTACCCATCAGCACCTTGCACATTTCGTCAGACAAGTCGTATGTGACTGTCAGCAGCCGCACTTGCTTCTCCCACCGCTCAAACTTCTCACCATCACCGTCGAAAAACGGAAGCAGGTCCGCAATCCTGGTAATGCTTATATTACGTACGGAGTTTTGGCCAACCGCTGGGGTATGTGGAGAAAACACAGGATGTGATGGAACGTTTAATGCTTGTCGCTGTAATTGTCGTCGCATCTCTTCCAGCTCCATCAGCAACTGGGATTCCCTCGCAGTCATTGCTGGTTCGCCCTGGGTACCACTGGTTCCGCTTGCGGGAATTTCCAAATTCTTTGTTGCGTCCATTATCCTGGCTACCAGTTCCACCTTCGATCCGTGGGTGCGCAGATTCAACTTCCGAAGTTGTTCTTTCAACTGAATCACTTTTAATTTGCTGAGATCCACTTCACTCATCGGCACGCACAAACTTTGCAATGTCTTGCTTATTGTCAGTCTTCTCACTATCACTTACGCAGTCGCCGTGTGTTAACGCTGATTTCACTAGCTCCTTCAATCCCGGCTGAGCCCCCAATTTGTAGGATTCTCGAGGAATGGGGTGATTGATTTTAGACGCTTTACTTATTATATTAGTGTATT
>NW_015374135.1:0-32125 GCF_001272555.1 Dufourea novaeangliae | reverse complement strand
ATAAAGGGTCTTGTCATAGAGAAGTCAGAAAGATTTCATGATAATAAAGATAATAAAAGCATAACCAGTGGTGAAGGTGATTTATCATTGTGCAATAAAAGTACTAATAAAGGTGCAACCAGCTTCAGAACTGTAAGAAATGAAAAATTATTTGAAAAAAGGATTATTAATTTCACTTTAAAAAGAAACATATTTTGTTTTAGTCACAACTTCCAAGACAGAATACTGTGTCAAAAGTATGTCCAAAAACAAGACCTCGTTCCATTCTTTTTCCTACAGATGGAAAAATGAATATGTAATATGTAGTGTAATAATGTAAGTGTTTTTCATGCTCTTGTATAGTTTTGTCTGTGTTCACAGATACAGGATATGCAGGAGGAGGCACAAATCTTAGAATCCCAAATGGAAGAATTACGTAGAAAGCAGACGAATGCAGAGGAGCAGCATAAGAAAGACATAGAAACAGTGGTTGTGAAATATTTTTCATAATCAGATATATATTTTTGTTTCATTGGATTTTTTATTTGTAATTTCTACTTTCAGATTAAATTACAACAAGAAGTGTTAAATGGCCATATTGAGAAATATCAGTCTGAGGTAGAACATCTAAATTGACATGAATATTAAAAAATGAAATCCTATAAATATGTGTATTAATTCTATTTATTTAAATTTGGTTTATAGATTCAAAGTCATGAACAACAAATTGAGGAGCTAACAAGAAACGCAGAAAAATTAACCAAGAGTCATAATGATAAAGTTGATTTATTGGAACAGGAAAAAACTAAACTCAGTTCTTGCATTAATAGTTTTGCTAATAAACTTGCAGAATCTGAGAAGAGATTGAAACAAGTAATCACTGAAAGTGATGCACGGGTAAAACGCTATTTTACGTAAACTTATTAATGCATCAATATGGTATAGTTTTTAATGATACCCTGTCAATATAGGTGGATGTTATGATCAGAGAAGCAAAGACTGCTATAGAGGAAGAAATGCGACTGACCGCGGAGAGGTATAAAAAGTATTTGGCTCAAATAGAGAAGGAACGATCAGAATTGGACAAAAAATTAGTGCGAAATGACGTTGAAATTAACAGACTTTTAGCAATTCTTGAGGAGCTTAAATTTTCCGTAGAGACTCAGGTGTTATAATAGGATAATGAAAGAAAGCATAATTATAAAATTAATTAAATTGTCTTAAATACTTAATTTTGTAAAATTTAGGAAAGCTGTGGCCAAAGTTTGCAGATGGAGCTAGATCGAGCAAAGATTGAATTAACAGAGAAGAAGGAAGGATTAATATTTCTGAAGGATCAGATTCGTACGGAGGCGGCGGAAATGGAGATCAGAAAAAAGAGGTACAATTTTTCAATCATGTATGTATGCTTTTATGTAACCAAGTAGATATTACCAATATTGAACTCTTGTTTAGACTGGAAGTTATAATAGCAGAAAATAAAGCATCAGTTGATACCTTAACTAAACATTTAACACAAGGTAATGCTGACGAAGAAAGCTTGAAATATGAACTGGAACTCGGAGAAGATTGTATAAATGAGTATCGCGATTTACTGACTGGTATGCGCAATATTTCAAAAGAAATACATGTACAGACACATGTTTTAATGAAACAGTTCGATGCTAGCAAGCAGTTGGTAATCCTGTTGGAATCAGAAAGAATAAATGTAATCGAATTGATCAGATCTGTATTTGAATCTAAAATCGAAGATGTGAAACGATTAACAACGAAGGAAGTAACGCAGTTTCAAGCCGACTGTGAAGCAAAAGATGCTCAAAATGCCGAGGTGCTTTGCCTTTTTTTGTGTTCTAAACATTTTCAGTAAATTTTTTTATTTTAGAGGGTGAATTTTAATGAATGTTTTATTTGAAACATTAGATGAAAAATCAACTTCGCAAAATGGCCGATCGTCTAAGTGAAATGCAAAATATGTTGCATACATTGGAGAAGAAGAGTGATGCGCAAGAACTTGAGATTTCTAGAATGGAATTGATACACCGTAAACTCAATGAACGGTTAAAAGAAAGTGAAACAGCAATGGTGGAAACTAATAAATTTCTGGAAGCTGAAGTGGTAAAGCATCAAGCTGCTTTAAATGAGGTATCGCTACAAAGTTCTACTATGTAACCATTATATCATGTAACACACCCACATATTTCTAGGCAAGTACTAGAATTGAAGAACTTTCTAACACGATTGAAGTTCTCGAGGAAAAAGGTGTTGGTGCCATAGAAGACAAGACTGATTTACTCGAAGAAGAAAGAGCTCGACGAGAAGCAGCCGAAGAGTAAGTTTTTTCCATATAAATTATTTAATTTATTAATTCTATTCCTTAGGTAACACAAGCTGTTTTTATTATTATAGAGAAGTCAGAAAACTTCGTGAATATAACGCGCATCTGAAAAAAGATCATGAGGAGATGAGTGAAAAGTATGCTGAGCTGATTGGCCATCAAAATCATAGACAAAGAATTAAGCATGTATCCCAGTTGAAAGATAAAATTAATCAACTAGAAGAGGTATGTCTAACCGTTTTGGAGTTTGCCCTTCCCTTATCAGTAGACTGCGGAAGTTTATGCAGATTCTAAATTCTAGATACCGATATACAGGGTGTTTGAAAACAGGTGTCAGAAAACTTTAAGAGAAGATTCAACATGCGAAAATACAATTAAAATTATCAAAATTATCTTCGAGCGAACGTTTTTCAGTTATAAGTAGACTGCGGGTTTAATGTATTTATAGCCTATAGAGCTCTGTGAAATACAAGAAAAGACAAAACTTTTTTTATGATTTTGAGCCTAATAAGATGCTTAAAAGAAGTGAGAAATTCCTATGTTTACACTTGTCCTTATGAATTACTTTTGAAAATATCATTTTGCATAAAAATCCGCAGTCTAGTTATAAGCATTTAAAAATTGGGGTGAGACCTATTTGAACCTAGGCAATCTGCAGACAACCGGCAAGCACAGGACAGCTACACGGAGGGGTCTACAGTGCCGTAAAAAGTCAACGAGGACCACACGCTTACCTAGTCGAATCTGTGGCAAATTCGCCGATATTCGTTGGTGTTACAGGAATAAGTTTCACTTTGAAAATTCTTGCACAATATTAAACATCCCTGTTCTATGAATAGTATTCTGTTACGTGAACGTTTCTAAAACACTTGGAAATGTTGGAGACGCTGTCGTTTTCACTAAAGTTAGCCGCAGTATTTGAGATCTTAAGAAGTGAAACATTATAACAGTAGCACAATCGACTAACCAAAGTCAAGTGTTCATGACTGATGGGGTCTTGATGCACCATGAGGTACAATGTGTTGAAGCCTGTGTAGTCCTTGCAATAAGCAGCAAGCAACACATACGTCTTTAATATCTGATACGTTTATTTTCGACAACATTACCAACGGTTTCCCAGTGTTCTTCTGATGTTCATGTAACAGTAACGGACAGTTGCAAGATTCGAGGACATTTCTCCTATTCAACTTTCTTCGGTGAAAACAATAATCTTGGAAAAGTGGGGATCGATTTGTAGAGGATTGCCCTTTTCCAAGGAAGATCTTGACAACAGATTCCCTTGCCTCGTCGATGTATGTACAACGCGATTTCGAACGTATTTGTATACCGATTTTTTTTACTATTTCTTCCGTGTAATTTAGTTTGATTTTGTTTGGTACAGTTAATTTAGCACTTCGATGGACATTCGCAGTGTATTTGTGACCTTACTAATAAATATTTGTCGTGTATCTGTAAGATTGTTAGTAGACATTTGCGAACTTTTTGATGGACACTCGCTGTGTATCCGTGAACTTGTTTGTAAATACTTCCTGTGTATGTGCAATTTTTTTTAGATTTGGATCGGTGAGAATTTAATTAGAATGGGTAAATTTAACATTGTGCTAGAATTTTCAGTCGAATTTCGCCCAGTTTTGGCGAAATATATTTGTGGTTCCCATTGACCTTTAACAGCATTATTAGCCCCTCTATTCAGATGCCCTGTGTTTTCTGGTTGTCTGTGAATTAACTGTTTTCAGGCAATTTGCACCCCAATTTTTAAATGCTTATAATTTAAAAAACGTAGGATAACGGCAATGTTGTTACTCTTAATTGTTGTCTTATCTCGGCATGTAAAATCTTGTTTAAAATTGGGTTAACACCTGTTATCAAATATCCTTTATAAATACGGGATAGAATTTTGTTTATTGTACTACAGGCTTCAGAATATTAATACTAACACATGAATAGGATTAAATTATATTAACACTAGAACTACCAATTCTGTCAAAATGACTGATTGGACGTTTCTTATTTTACAATTATAGAAATTATAATAGTACTTTTGGCGGAATTTATGTTGACCTTGGGAATGTTGTAGACGCTGTACTATACAATTTAACTTAGTGTACATTTAATGCTGGTAGTTCTGGTGTTAAAATCTTTATTTTACCATGATTTACAAATGAGACGATGCAATAAATGCATAAATATCTGCAGTCCATGTAGAAGAGTTAGTACACCTTTCGCATAGTAAAATAATATACATTTTTAGGATTTACGACTGAAAGGAAAAAAAATAGAACAGCAGCAGAAAATTATCGAAAGGATGAAGTCAGAAGTGTGCCAAGTAAGATTAAGGAAAGTTTTATAGATGTTACAAGAAACGCAACCTGTCAAGGATGTCAACCCGTATTGTCTCCAATGAAATCATTTACACCTCTAAGAAGTAGAAATGATTAAGTTCTGAGTACTAAAGATGCTCTAGATGGAGGTTTTATCCTTTAAAGAATAATGCATGTAGGTAAACGTTGTTGCAAAAGTAACTGTAATACAAATTCTTATGCAGCACTTTTCAGAAACATGGACTGTACTATTGAAATTCGTGTTTTCTTTTATCAGGAACAAGTTTTTATACTGTAACAAATATTAAAGATTGTACCATAGAATCAAGGGGGTATTCTACTGTAAGACGTGCCTCTGTAGTCGTTTTTTGACATTTTCTTTTACGAAGGAACTATTAATCCTTTTACCGTCCGTACTGTTTGTACATGTTTATTCACGTGTCAACATTTACGGACTACAGAAATGAGAAAAAAATACTTTTGACTTTACTCTGGCAGGGAGGATAACGACACGTGTACTAACGTTGCACACAAAGTTTGAGGTCAATCGGTCAAGTAGATCTTCATATATCATGAACGCCATTTTAAAACTCATGGTTATGAGAAAAACGCGTTCAAAGTATTTTGATGTTGTTTCAATGGAAATCATTATACCTACGACTAATCCGCCAACCCTGGACCATGCAGAGGACCTTTCTCTTCTTCAAAAAGTTCTGCTCAGTTGATATCTCTTCTCTATAAGCAATCCTGGCTCTCTTTTAAGTCTTTGTTGACCATCGCTTCGTGCGGTGGTTTGGTTATTCGTCTTACGAATTCACATACATCTTCGCCTTTCGTCCAACAGTCTCTCCCATTCTAGAGAGAACATTCAAAACAGTTGAAAATCCTTCGTTAAAAATACTGACAGCAAGAAAAGTGTAAATTTTGATGGCTGATAGTCCTGAATAAATGTGTTTTCGAACAAAAGTCCAAATCAACGAATTTATCAACTCGTTACTATTTTGAGTTTTTGCTCCCAAATCTTATCCCTACTAATCAATCATTCGATGACAAATCTCCGTAAATTGGTTTCGTTCTGTCTAAAATTTCTTCTTTAAGAGGTGGATCATTATAAGAAATAAGAAAAGTCATCAAATGCATCAACTGTTTCTGTTTCACACCATTTACACTAGAATGTTAAACCAGGAGGTCTTTTCATGTCATCAACAGAGACAGAACTTCTACGATGCCCAAACCATAGTATTTTGTAAGCCTGTCGATTACTTTGTTCGTTAACTTTTTGGTACCTTTGCCGCCAATATCCGTGTTCTCTTTTTCTAGATTGCGTAAAATTGTGCCCATTCATGTCTCAACGTGACCAACTCGTTTTTCTGGACAATGTTCCGTTAATATCAAATAGTTTAATTTCTAAAATGCCTTTATAAGTCTTACTGCCACTATCTCCACTGTATTATTGTTTTTTGCGCGCTGCGTGCTGTGTGCCGACTCCTTCAAACATTTCCGAAATTTATTCTTTAAGTACAAATGCAAAACAAAGAGAATCCATTTTTTTCGAAGTTCTACAGTAGAAGACTCCCTTAAACCGAGCAAGGTTGATAGTTGGTAAGTTTAATCTGGAGTCTGTGATTTTATTATATCTAGCTGCAGGGGTTTGTTCTTTTTTCTTTGAATAATAATGACTATGAGTGTCAAGTTATAAAATCGTTAGTTTATATAAGGACTGTTTTCTCTTAAATATATCAATTCATTTATTTTACACAGACACGGATTTACTTTATTTTCATGAACATTCATTGTTTAATTACGAAGTTAAATATAATTGTTAATAAACAATTACTGTGTTACGTAATCGTTTTTTGCATCTTATTATCAGCAAATATAATTAGAGCGCGTGTATTTTAAATAGTTTTCATGTTTATATGGAAAAGTGAAAAACTGTTGTTTAAAAAAATCGAATAAACTGTGTGCGTGGTATATATCGTAACAGAGATGTGGTAATTCTATCTCAAAATTCCTGAAAATGAATTCTAATAAAACATATTAAAATTATTAAGGATGCACGCGCGTGATTATGTAGGTTTGATTATGCTCAGCCATGCGTCCCCAGCTATTGCGTGTGTCGCTATTATACATTCTCTTCGTGACGGCTCTTGACACAAGCAATCACTGTACTACGTAGGTACTGCTCTTTGAACCTACTCTAAGGTCAATAGGCACATGAATTTTAAACAGCAAGTTGTCAGCTTCTTGCTCTAATTAGACTCTGTCTTACTTTACAGTACACGTGTATTCGCAAGTGACGTGTCTTCCTTGATCATTGTAATTAAAATCAGGGACTTCTATCAAAACGTAAAATACCGGTATTATACCGGTATTTTTCGGGTCTACCTTCGTAACCCTTATAGAAACCGAAGTAAGAAAATACCGGTACGTGAACATACCGGTATATTTACCTAAATTTACCGGTAATTTTTTCTGTTTTTGTATTATATTACAATTTTCAAGATATTTATAAGCAGTTATTTAAAGCTGATATTATGTTAACGAAGTTAGATCGAAACTGATGTAGTATTGCAATCACTGTAGTACCGAGAAACCATTTTAATTACCAGCATTTTTCTGGTACTATGTATAGTATGATCGCAAATTCAAAAGAATAAGGTAGTTGCCCCAATTTTCGATCAGTTAGTAAGAAGACGACACTTTTTTAATGAAAAAATGAAAAATAAATCGTTTTGATTTTAACAGTTAATTTTAACACTAATATAAATAATAGCATGGTAAAAAATTAGATTCTATGTATATTTAAATGTGGAAGATACAACTGAGAATAAAAATGTTGATGACCTAAACGTCACTCACTAATTTACGGTCGGAACTTATCGATCAGTAATTGTCCTAGTAGTCGATCAAGAAAGAGGGAGTTATAAAGAAAGCTCACAAACGGGTAAAAAATAATTCTGAAACTAAAATGCTATTTATTTATAAAAATGATCGAGAACTGGGTCTTGATCGACAACTGGGACAATTACCTTACAATGTTACAAAAATTACAATCGTCGGAACGACGCATCGATCCCAAATGCCAAGTGTCGCGACATGGATCGGTACCTCCTTATGGTGCGTTTAGACTTTAGACCAAATGAAAAAATGTTCGTTAAAAAGTGGTGGAGGGGGTTTTGTAATAAAGCATGCAATAAAATATATAAATCTTCAAAATTGAAATTATTCTAAATAGAATTAAGAAACATTTAATCATAACGAAGAATAATGATTCACAAATAAATATTATTAAAAGACAAACATCAAAAAGGTATTTTAAAATAAACTTTTACTTGATATGTTTTTCCTTGACTTTAATTTTGCAAAATCCTGTATCAAATCTTTTAAATCGATAGATTTTACTCATTCAAATTCAACTGGTAAAGGTGCTAAAGATGATGACAGAAAATCAGACTACGAAGGAGTCTATGATAAGTGAAACATCCAGGAAGAAGGTGAAAAGCATCGAAGATTATGTATTTTCATATTGATATAGATTCATATTGATTTCATACAAGTATAATCAAACAAAAAAGTGAACAGGTTATTAAAGGCGATACAAACAAGCCAATTATAAACTGTCCTACATAGTGGCATTTCATATTTAATATGTTAGAATGTCTCATTGAATTAAAAGAATGCTGCGATGAGACAAATAAGGACCAATATGCGCATACACAGGATCGTCAGAAGTTGCCAATATTGTACGTTATTTAATTATTTCATGCACATACATTCTTCGACATTGTTCTTTTAAGTTTTGCGTCGTAAATATATAATGAAATATATCTTCAAAAATGTAATGAACTGAAAAAATTATGAGTAAATATCGGTAAATATACCAGTATTTTTATACAGCGGTATAATATCATATCCGTATTTTCGTATTTCGATTTCTATTAGGGTTTTGAAGGTACAACCGAAAAATATCGATACAATACCAAAGGTATACCGAAACCGATATTACGGAAAACCGAAATATATACCGGTATAATACCGGTATTTTACAGGGACTTCTACCGAAACATAAAATACCGGTACTATACCGGTGTTACGTCCGTAACGAATTGCTACGACCATCTCCTGTTCCCGGGGATAAATTATTAAACTATTAGAGTGTTTGACAAAACCCAGAAATTATCCCCGAGCGTTAGCCGGGCGTTTCCACACTGTGCATGCTTGGGCCACCCAGGGTTACCGTAATAAATTAAGTACGAACCGAGACGTACAACTGGAAGTGCGGAAATCTTCGAGGACTTGTCCTTCGAAAATTTCTGAACATCGGGGTGTTGCGTCTGGACTATGTCTCCGGAGCTTTCTCACGTTGGAGAAATCGCGCGGTGCCTGGAGTCTGGAGTTGGCTCAGCACGTGGTAGTGGTGGGAAATTACCCCGAGACGTTCGGCATTGGATTTTTACAGAAAAAACCCCGAGGACAGGGGGTGGAAACGGGCATCTTAAAAAGGCTCGAACTGGAGAGCTCGGCGCCAGTTTTAGACAATCAGTTGTCGAGTCACCTCGTTATATTACCAGTCACTCGAACGTGTATTTTAAACATTTAACACAAATCAGTAAAGATTTTAATATCAATAAATCTCTTAACATTTATTTCTCCCTACACCATCGAAGTCCCTATCACAGGATAAATTCCTTAAATGGATTGACCGAAACAGGGGACAAGCAAAAATTTAGTCGTGATAAATTCGCAACACGAACCCATCCCCCGAGCCCATTGTCACCAACGCGTCGGTAAAATCCAATCGAAGGAGAATTCATTGTTCGTGTTCATCGAGTACCTGAGGAGTTTGAAACATGAGTTCAAGCACTTGTTACAAGTGTAACCAGATAGGGCACTTTGCACGAGAGTGTCCACAAGGCGGTGGTGGTGGAGGCGCCGGTGGTGGTAGAAGTGACCGTGGATATGACCATGGAGGCGGTTATGGACGCGATCGTGACAAATGCAACCAATTTGGACACTATGCACGTGACTGCAAAGAGGTTCAGGATGTTTGCTACCGTTGTAACGGTGGTGGACACTTCGCAAAAGATTGCAAACAGATAAAGTGATATTCCTTCGTTCACCTTCAGATATTAACAAAATATCTATCTACATTATTATAAAATTCTGATAACACACACCACACCATGAACATTTTGGTATTGTTCCCTTTGAAGCAATGTATACAAGTAAACCAGTGATTGCCCATAACTCAGATGGTCCAATAGAATTCATGATTTCTGGAAAAACTGGATTTTTAGTTGATGTATTGGGTGATACAGTTGCTTCACAACTAGCATATTTGATTAAAAATTCAACTGTCCTGAATGAATTTGGTATTTCGGGTAAAACCACATTTATATAAACTTTTAGTTTTGTTGCACTTAGTACTCAGTTAAATAAAACATTTGGAAACGTAATTAGCAATAGGAAAGAAGATTGAAATTACAACAACTGAACTTTTATACATTACAAGTTTGACTTGTTACATTGTAATTATATTTTTTTATATCAAGCAAATATATGGTAATTGTGACAAAGAAAAGAAAAAAAAAAAGGAAAAAAAAGGCATATTTAATCCGATTAAATATTGTCTGGAGAATGATCAAGCCTGAGCTTCAAGGAAGGCCTATACTTACTTTAAAGCAGCTATGCCGCCAAATTAAGCAAATATGGAGGACATTCCTTGAGGGGTACGCGGAAAACTTGAGCAAAAGCATAGAGGCTATACTTGAAAATGAAGCGGATTATTCATTATATTAGACCAATTAGGCACTTGCGTCGTAGTGTTTTAGATGTACTATATGCCTGTTTTTGAATTTTTTAAAAATATCAATTATTTTTCCAGATATCGTTCCAACGCTCTTATGAAACACACTGTACATGTAACATTTTTTTTTTTAATAGATCGGGATAAAATCCGAATTTACTACCTACTCTTACATTTTTCATCAACGTTACTTCGATAGTATTGTTTCGATAAATCATCGCGCAAGATTATCAACATTTTCCTTGTTTCTTTTGAAATATCTTTGACGACAAAGTTCTCTAAAACAATTTCATTATTGTACACAAGAGTACACGCGTCCATGGAAATTCCGTGCAGTCTCGTCGCTCTTTGTCGAAACGTAACTAAATACACTCTATACGATTACACAATGCGAATTTCGTGGTAGAACTGTTGCAGTCTCGTTACGCAAGATCGTATGTCAACATGAGTAGAAAAAAAGGGGGTTTATCAACGTCTAGAGCAACTAAACAGATTAGAAAACTTCATTGCTTCCAAGAATATTTAGTACGAAACTTCGTTACGTCATCGAATTCATTTTGAACTACAATTATATCTTTAGCAGTAAAGTTACCCCTAAACAGAGTTGGGCAGAATTTTATTCGAATAATAAGTACATAGTGAAAAGCAGTACATAGTATCTAAGATCGCCATCCTGACCTTTAAACAGTCAATCAGATTAAACAACCGTTCGCCAAGTGTCTACTCTGTTTGTGAATAAATATTAATGTATTATAGAAATCGAAATTTCCACAATTAATCAATGAACACTTCGAGTGTATCGAGGGAAGGGGGGGGGATAGAAGACATCAGTCTCCGTTTGATCTGAACCTCGATTTTTGAAAACATCTTCATATTAAACCCCCTTTTTTATTACTTTACTTTATTTTTTCTTTAATTACAACTATTCTAGGTCAAAGTACAAACATTAATCTCCAAAAAGGCTTATACAATTTTTTTTGAAAGTCCATAGTGCAGGATATATTTCGGGTTTTAAATCATTTGGGGTCACTTGCCCCCACCTCTTGCAATTCCAAGAACTTTTAGGATGCATGCACTGAAACTGTTAACAATGACCAAATATCATATTATCTTAAATCTTTTATTTCTTAACACGTTGAGGACGTCGTGTACCACCGGTGGCTCACATGCGAATAATTTATCTGGCGGCGTGTACCACCGGTGGCTCACACACGAATGGTTCATCTGGCGGCGTGTACCACCGGTGGCTCACACACGAATGGTTCATCTGGCGGCGTGTACCACTGGTGGCTTATATCAGCTATACGATTTTTACTGCCGTCCGGCGGCGCGACATAGCAAAATCTGCGCCGTCCTCAACGTGTTAATCGAAACTGTTTATCCAAATAATGAATTTTGCCGTAGATAAAGTATCGTCCATTGAAAATTCAACTCAAGCGACCGTACATAGTATTTGCAGAGAAATTCTGTAACATTTCTCCCCTCCCTCCCCGGAGTGTATCATTGATCTATGTTTATCCTGGCAGTCGCCCGTGTCTGAGATCTGAACCTCTTATGATTTTGCCCCGGAGCACTGTTACACCATCCGCGGTGGTGCGTTAATTGTGAAAATACACCGTGAGGATGCTTCTTAACAAAAATCGACTTTGCCTGCACCGGCAAAGTATGCCCCGACGAGTGACCCCTACTTTCACAGTTGACCCCATTCTATTGGTTCGCTTTGAAATGTAACCCGAATGGAAGGGCCCCCTGGTTTATTCTCTGCTTGTCCTCCAACGAAGCACACCCCCTGGATCGTGTAAGGAGGGAGGGAAACGAACCGAGGCGTACGAAAGAGAGAAGCAGCGCGCGGATCGTTGAAGAAAAATTACCGGTTGTTGTCCGAGTCTCTCGTCGATGGGCAGGGGCTACCTTTAAGGGGTGGTCGCGGCTGGTCAGGCCGCGTTTGCCAGCCCGGAAGGGTTTGAGCGTGAGAGCTTTTCAAGGGAGTCAACGATAATTAACCCCCAGCGGTCAGTGTCGTACGAGGAAAACCTGGCTCTGACCCCTCGCTGGTCCACCACGACCTTGCATCCCCTGTCTTTGCATTAATCGAAACGGATTTATGGACAGATCGAATTTACTTATACAGTAGAGCCTCCCATATTTGAAGACCTTTTTTTCGTCGTATGTATCGGTACCCTATCGTTCGTTTGTATGTATGTATATTGAAACCAAAACATGATTATGTAGCTTTTCGTTTACGCCCTCCTTACGGGACATTCCACGCCAAGTGGATCACTTTTGTACATGATGTCTGTGATTTTGCTTAAATTCAAATATGTTATACATCATGTGAAAATAGGGAGGGGTTAAGTCATAATTTTGTTGGTTTTAAAATTGTTTAAAAAAGACCCTCAAAGTTGGTAATCTTTACCCATCTTTACGAAAACTATCATCACAAAAGAATTTTTTTCTCAGTAACTATTAAACATACGAACTTGATTCTTTTCGCCGCGGTGTGAGAACTAGAAAAGATTGAAGTAACTTGTATGCCATCGGAAAAAAAAGAAACAAATGTGAAACCCAATAGATCTTACCATGGGCGTAACCAAGTGATCAGTCAGGGGGGGGGGCAAAAATATTAATACGTTGACTGCCACAAAGAAAAAGGCTGTACGTAGCCAGACACACTTTATTTTGTTTTTAAAGTCATAAATCGTTGAAAATGTTTATTTGTTTTGTTAATATAGATTGTTGGTCAGGTTTCAAATTATACTGTAATATTAAATGTTACGCACAAATTTCATAACTCTGTGAAGGGAGGGGTGATGGAGCAAAATCCAATTTTTTTCTTGTAGGGTTTGGCAAAAGCCACATTTTTTCCGTCCAAGGGGGGAGGCAAGTGCCCCTCCCTACCCCCACCCCCCTTGGATACGCCCGTCGATCTTAAAATAAGGTATACTATAGTACATATACATATACTATGACTACAGGTCAGAGTTGTGCAAATTTTTATTTTAAATGGGCAATTCTTTTTGTGTGATTGTAATTGCAAATAACAAGGAAATATTTTATTTAAATAAAAGTCATTTATATAATGCCAAAAGTAATTTCTTTATTATTTTCTATTTGCAAATAAAAGATTATTTCTTGTTTGGATTTAGGTGGAAAACAAATAAATAGTTTTTGATCTTCTCTTATTTCTTGTATTTTGTACATACAATGAAAACGTCGCGAAATTAATATCGTTATTACCTGTAAGTATAATATTTACATAATTACAACTAATTGTTGTATTAATTTTCTTTTCCAATAGATAGTTCGTAGTTCATGTTTGCCTTTAAAACTACTTTCTTTTCAAACATACTGTCCAAGAGGTTGTTCGATTTTGGCATATTGGTCGTAGTTGCTAAAGAAAATATCCGTTCGACTGGAGCCAAAGATGGTATAGGCGTGTTATATTTTATAAATATGTATACGTTTTATTGCCTGTTACGCATCCAAACTCTTTAATTCCGAGTTCGAATCTTGGAAATATTGTGCTATTAGATGTTCTGATGCAGTCGCTTCAAGATCAGTTTGTACTTCATTTACTACATCAAAATCTAAGAACTTTTCAATCCTACTGTTCCTGCGACTGGAAGTAATGGGAATATCTTTTATATTGTGTAATGTTGCATAACTTTGGTCACAGTCTTCTAAGAAGTAAAGAATCATGAAATTTGTTAGGAACAAATGCCAACCATCTGTTTTTCATCTGTGGGTGTGAAAAGAAAGCTATAGATGCATTCCTTGCCGTATCAGAACTAAAATTGAGATTCAAGCTTTTTACCAATGTGGTAATTAACGGCTTGTAAAACACCCAGTCCTTCCCTTTAAAATTTATTAGTTTTCGCTGCAATGACAAAATGCAAGGTAAAGTTACTCCGTAATGGATATTCTTTTGTCCTTGAAGAATGTCCAAACCTTGTGCAATTGATCGTAAGCATTCTAAATACTCCCATATACAGGGTGGGGTAATAACTATGTCCATTTTGAATATTGCCATTATTTGTAATAATATGAAAAAATGTTATATGCAAAACTTACACGGTATAGAGGGGGGCATATTGTGACACAAACATTTTCTGTGTGAGTGGAAGCATAGAGGAGATTTCAAGGTCATTTCTATTTTTTTTAATGGAATGCTATGTTTCTTTATGGCGATGTGATATCCGGTGTTGAGACAACTTCAGCGAGCTATCATTGAAGGTCATGCAAGGTCAAATGTGGTAAAAAAATAAACTTTCTTACATTACAGGAGATGCTCGAAGTGGTGACCGTTTGCGTGAATGCAAAGTTACAACTATCGCATCGCTGCATCACGTGCATGCCTTATCGTTTCTGAACTTATTCTAGCACATGCTGTATTATTTCATAGGGGCCTTTATTAGAAAATGTACCACTAAACGTTCGCCAAATGATGTGGTTACAGTACGACGGGTGTCCAGCACATTATGCTCGCAGAGTAAGAGATGCACCGAACGAACTTTATCCAAATAAATGGATAGGACGTGGAGGATTAGTTTCTTGGCCAACTCGTGATCCGGATTTAACCCCATTAGATTTTTTCTCTGGGAAGTATTGAAAAATGCTGTTTATCAAGAAGTACCCACTACACCAAAAATATGAAACAACGGATAATTGCAGCATGTGGTAGAATATGTTCAGAAACGATAAGACATGCACGTGATGCAGCGATACGAAGATTGCAACTTTGCATTGATGCAAACGGTCACCACTTCGAGCATCTCCTGTAATGTAAGAAAGTTTATTTTACTACCACATTTGACCTTGCATGACCTTGAATGATAGCTCGCCGAAGTCGTCTCAACACCGGATATCACATCGCCATAAAAAAGACATAGCATTCCATTAAAAAAAATAGAAATGACCTTGAAATCTCCTCTATGCTTCCACCCACGCAGAAAATGTCTGTCACAATATGCCCCCCTCTATACCGTGTAAGTTTTACATATAACATTTTTTCATATTATTACAAATAACGGCAATATTCAAAGTAGACATAGTTATTGCTCCACCCTGTATAACAAAATTCATGCTCTATCAACGGCTGGTATTGTTTGCCAAGAGCTTGGAAAAGTTGACCGGTTTTATGTTTTATTTTATAAATTTGTTCTTGTCTGGATAAAGCATATATGTCCCAAAATTTTAATGATAGATTTTAATGATTAGATGATTCTAGTCGCGTTCCACAAAGACGTACACTTTTCGAAACTTTGTTTGTGGATATGAACTAAAGAAGATAATGATTCAATAACTTTATTGATATCCGTTGTTGCACATAAATTAAGTACAGTGGGTGTAAAAAGTATTCGTACACCCTTTAAAACGGAACAACTCTTTTAAAATTGGTCCAAATTACTTGAGTTTTTTTTGTGAAGTTAGAGACATTAATTTACTAAATGATGTGAAGAAAAAAAATTTGAAAAAGTTGCAATTGGTCCGAATCGCGAAGAAAATATTAAAGGTCGTGTTTTACAACTTTTTTATCTGAGGCTATAATGAAAATTTAATAAATACGTATCGAAGATTTATGTTAGTTATGTACATGTTGAAAATTTCATTAAAATCGGTTAACGTTGCTACGAGATACAAACGATTAAAACTAACATAAATCTTCGATACGTATTTATTTAATTTTCATTATAGCCTCAGATTAAAAAGTTGTAAAACACGACCTTTAATATTTTCTTCGCGATTCGGACCAATTGCAACTTTTTCAGATTTTTTTTTTCACATCATTTAGTAAATTAATGTCTCTAACTTCACAAAAAAAACTCAAGTCATTTGGACCAATTTTAAAAGAATTGTTCCGTTTTAAAGGGTGTACGAATACTTTTTACACCCACTGTATATGAGCACAGCATCTCAAGTGTTTAGGCAACAAAGAAACACTTTGCTCAGGAAAGGACAATGGGACATATTCGTTATCAGTTTCTTCACAAATATCATTATCGTCTTCCTCACTGTTATTAGATGAATTTTCACTTGAGTTTAAATTATTCAATTCTTTGGCTCTAAATATTGTAAAGGTTTTTATAAAATGGCTGCCATTGTCTGTCAGAGTAGCAACAATTTTATTTGTAGTTAAACCAAATTCACAGTGAATGATATTTAATATATCAGCTACTTTGTCAAAAGTATGTCTGCCCTATAGCCTCCGACAAACAAGACATGTTGCCCTTCGCTCATGCGTTTTACAATCCAGCCAGTGAACTGTAACGCCAAAAAAACTTCTCTTTTTCGATGACCAAACATCAGCTGTTATATAAACATATCGAACATTTTTCAATGTATTTTTAATTTGTTCTTTTTGTTACTCGAATAATATAGTTATTTCTCTTCCAAGAGAACGACGACGAATAATATTAAATTTTGTCGTTACACCAAGATTTACCATTATAGCAAAAGCATAAGGATCTTCTATTGTTCTGAGAGGTATCATCGAGTGCACGTTCTGTAAACTGTAGCGAGTTAGAGGTCGGTCAACTTATCCGATGTAAACAATCTAAAGGTTCTCAAATAATGCACAACAGACGATACATTAGTATTAATATTGTTGCTGAGGACAGTTGGAAAGAAAATTTGTTTAATGACTATGAATAATAAACAATAATTAACAAATAATAACTGAAATTGTATTTGTAAATAACAATTGAGAACGAGGCTTCCTCAAAAGGAATATTTCGTCATCCAGGCGGCCGAAATGCGTCGCGGCCGCGAGAAAGAAAAGACGATCCTGCGACCGAGGGGGGAAGAAAGGAAGCTCCATGCGACTCGCGTTTCGCGTTATGCGAGTCGGGCAGTCGGTCGAAGACAACCGTACAAACGTATCTGTTGACACCAGACAATAAATATACTTTATTCTTTTACTACACGTACAAACGTATCTGTTGACACAAGACAATAAATATAAATATTCATTCACTACACAATTAACTTTATATTATTTTAAATAGTTTATTTAGACTTGCTCAAATAATAAATAATTATTTTTGCTTTTAATTTGAACATCCAAATAACAAATACCTTATTATTTAAATTTTTACTTAAATAATAATTTATTTAAATATTGCCCAACACTGCTACAGATCCAACTGTTGGTAGTAAAAAGATTTTGAGATAAGTTATATTATTATTTATCAATAATAATAGGTCTTTACTACACGAGAGGAAAAAGAGAACAAAAATTACAAAATTAATGGTGCAAGATTGAGAATCACTCGCTTGTTTTTGGAAATAGAAGAAAATGCATCAGACTAAACTTATTTGGTATCGAGGGGCTCATAATCTGATGTTACTAATTTTTTGATAGGTGGAGGCCTCAAGGAGATATGAAGGACAACTCTGTTTTTTTAAATGGGACGGTATGGTTTTTTACTTACATTCTGATAGAGTGTTTCAAGGCGAATACATTGACCTATTATGAAGGTCATTCAAGGTCACTGAAGGTCAACTGCAAGAGAAAACAGATTATCTCAAAGCACGCTTTAAACACTTCGACGATTTACATGTAACATGTTATTTACGTATTCATTGCTAGTAAAAATGTTCAAAAGGGTGACCGTGAACATAGATACATAGCAGGGATGGAAAAAGAACCGTTTATGTGATAGCGGTTCGGTTCCGGTACTAGAACCGGTTCTACTTTACGAGTGGCTTTACGGTTCCGGTACTAGAACCGGTTCTACTTTATGAGTGGCTCTACGGTTCCGGTACTAGAACCGGGTCCATTTTATGAGTAACGGTTCTATAGTAGAGAAGCGGAACCCTTAATTCAGAACCGGTTCTTTCGTCGGAAGCGGTTCTTTATACGCTCAGTGGCTGAAGCGGCAACGTCAAAGGAAACATGTGCATGCGCGTGTGTGTGCGCCTGCATGTGTCGTAGCTCAGATTTTTCGAGAATACTCCGTATTCTAGAATATTCACGATACAGCGGCAGCTGGCGTAATTAACAAAAAACAATCAAGAATGAATGTATGTGTGCGTGCGTGAGAGATGCACATACATAGCACATGGTAAGGGGCTCCGGAAAATTCTGGAAGGTTCCAAATCCGGAATCATGCAACGTGCCGCCTACAAGAACAATTAATAATTGATAAACAAAATCGAGTAATTAAAAGACTCGCTCTGTGCCATGGGCGATCAGTATTTTACGAGTCACCACACATAAAGAAATAATTGGGGCTTCTTAAAATGTCTGTAAACTGTAAATATTGACGTTCTTCGATTCCTATAAACTATAAATGATCGATTAATAAAATGTAGGTAGTGTAAAATATACATATAATCCTTCTACATGTTACGATAGGTGATAAAACTACAAATTGCCGAGATAGTTGAACGAAATATGGACAGTTTATCTTGGAAAAGATAACGCATTCCGAGAATCAGATTTAAAGAACCGCCAGACAGGTGACCAGGAACCGGTTCAGAAACTCCGGAAAACTGGTTCTATTACCGGTTCTAGTACCGGTTCCAGTACTGGTTCTAATACCGGTTCTAGTACCGGTTCCAGTACTGGTTCTAAGATTGGTATTTAAAGGCAGAACCGGTTCTCACAAAAGAACCGACATGAGGTTCTTAGAGTGGTTCTCTTATGGAACCGGTTCTCTTATGGAAGCGGTTCTTGAATGCAGAAACCGGTTAAGAACCGGTTCTAAACGAACCGGTTCGGTTCTTTTTCCATCCCTGATACATATTCTAAAACGTTGCAATACTAATGATACTGCCTGACAAATTTCATTTTTATCTATTATAGAGCAAGCTGCTTTTATACGTTCTTGCATGTCAACTTTGGTTGTTGGTTATTCGCGGTACACATGTTTTATTAATTTTCCTCACAAATAAAAATCTAAAGATGTCAGGTCTGGGAAACGTGCCATCCATTTGTTACTTCCTGATCGGCCAATTTAACAATTTCCAAAATTCTTGATCAGAAATTCTGTAACATTTCATGCTTACAATGTGATTGAATGTATGTTTATGTCTCGTGACCCCTATTAGCGACTACAAGAGCGATATGCCAACAACCAGACAGGACACGAAATTGTTCGAAGAGTGCTTTGAGATAATCTGTTTTCTCTTGCAGTTGACCTTGAGTGACCTTGAATGACCGTCATAATAGGTCAATGTATTCGTCTTGAAACACTCCATCAGAATGTAAGTAAAAAACCATACCGTTTCATTTTAAAAAACAGAGTTGGCCTTCATATCTCCTTGACGCCTCCACCTAGCAAAAAATTAGTAACATCAGATTATGAGCCCCTCGATACCAAATAAGTGTAGTCTGATGCATTTACTTCTATCTTCAAAAATAAGCGAGTTATTCGGGTGACTTGTTTTAAATGCCCCACTCTGTATAATG
Organism: Dufourea novaeangliae; assembly: GCF_001272555.1. Taxonomy (NCBI): domain Eukaryota; kingdom Metazoa; phylum Arthropoda; class Insecta; order Hymenoptera; family Halictidae; genus Dufourea; species Dufourea novaeangliae. Next base: position 12,269 of record NW_015374135.1, on the reverse strand, counting down.
AATAGTATTTTCATGTTAGCCTGTAACTAACAGGGTGTAATGTAACCATGGATATTTACTTTAATATTTTCTATCATTCTTTTGTGTTTTCTACGTTAGCTACGTTAGGATAGATTTTAAACCAGTTTTATACTCTAGACCTTCGGTCCTTAAAGTTGTAAGCGGAAACCGTTCTCTTCTCACCTGCTGAGAAAACTTTCTCCTTCACCCCATGAAATACGGTTTGTATTGAGGGAAGAGCCAATGAAATTTGGGTTTTTCCCACCCCAGAAATGTATTCACGAGGCATTTCCGACCAGTGATGCCAGAATCGTGGGATTTTCGCGCGAGCGCATACCCTCTCCATGCCTCCCGTGGGTATTCTACGCAAGCATATTCTAGCCTGTCCGTGAGAGCTCTGCCCCCACTACGTCCTACTCGGCGACTCACCAACACAAGCGTTTTCTACCTCTATCCGTGTGCGCTCTGCTTCGGGTGTTCTCGGCAAAAGTCTACGTCGTCACGCGTTTACGACGCGACGGCCGAGTGGCCCAAGCCAGGTCAAAAATCCCAAATCCCAAGCAATCTAAACGCCGAGAGTCCAGAGCAGCATGAATTCTCTAACGCCCTCATGACGAGGACCCCGTCCATAACCCCGTTGGAATCCCGATGCGACGCTTTTACTTTTTATTTTTAATTATTGTGTAATTTTAGTTTGTAATTTGCCAGTAAAATAAAAGGTTCAAAAATATTAATTTAACAAGCATTTTACAAAAATGGGAGATGTATTTATTACTCTTTAATATTTAAATTTTATATTACACAAATACATATTCTCTTATATATACTACAGACAAATTATTCTTACAATTAGATATTACCTTCATTGTAACTATTGCAATACATACATATGAAAACATTGGAAGAAAAATCCATCACATTAATATGTTACGTACAGTAAAATGACAGCTTGGAAGATATTAATTTCAGAAACGCTTCATTGTCATATTCGGTAGTAGTACTATTATTCCAATTTCTATTCTTTTCAGATATAGAAAAGTAAAGGACCGACGCCGAGAGCAGAATGATTTATCTCACACGCTCGTTCATGATGAAGAGCCCGTTCGTATCCCGATGCGACCGTTTTAGTTTTTATTTTTAATTATTGTATAATTTCACTTTGTAATATGTTAGTAAAATAACAGCTTCGAAGATATTAATTTGAGAAGCATTTTCAAAATTCGATTTTGTATTAATGAAATTATTAATTTCGCGTTTCTGAGAACCGTTGCAGTAGGTCCACGCACATGTGATGTTAGTAGTCCTTTACTTTTCTATGTCTGAAAAGAAGTATACACATAGTGTGAACCGCAATTGGAATAATAGTACTACTACCGAATATGACCATGACGCGCGTATATGAGCAGGTACTTAGGGTGAGACGTATCTGACCGCAACGCGGGCAACCCTATCGTAAATGGAGGCAATAACGAGACTGCACGGTGGCTCATTGTAACACATAATTTGGAAATGTCTTTATTACCGGAAAGTAGGACGGTATTGAATTCTTAGAAACCATTTTAACGTAAAGGGACTTTGAATTAGGTGCAATTATACGCGCGCCGAATACATTATTGTCCGATTATTTCAAAAGGGGTTGTTAGGAATTTCCCAGATTTTGAAAGAAGCATTTTAGCCGCCCAAAGAAATTAATATACCGTGAGTAAAGAAAGTCCATATTGAGGACGGAACACTTGTGACATTATTTACAGGACAAAAAGAAAAGACGATGTGTTGTATGTACATGCATATTATCCATGCTCACCGACATCAAATCAACAAAATGCATATGCGTGGACCAGCTTAACAAAAAAATCTGATTTTGAAAATGCTTCTCAAATTAATATCTTCCAAGCTTTCATTTTACTGTACGTAACATATTAATGTGATGGATTTTTCTTCCAATGTTTCCATATGTATGTACTGTAATACTTAGAATGAAGGTAACATCTAATTGTACGAATAATTTGTGTATACATAAGAGAATATGTATTTGTGTAATATAAAAGTTAAATATTGAAGAGGAATAAATACATCTCTCATTTTTTTAAAATGTTTCTTAAATCAATATGCTCGAAGTTTTTATTTTACTGACATATTACAAAATAAAATTATGCAATAATTGAAAATAAAAAGTTAAACCGTCGCATCGGGATTTGAACGGGGTTTCGGACGGGGTCTTCATCATGAACGCGTGAGAGAAATCATGCAGCTCTCCGCGTTTAGGACGTAAATTTTAGGTTGTTTGGGATTTGGGATTTTTGACCTGGCTTGGGCCACTCGGCCGTCGCGTTGTAAATGCGTGACGTAGACTTTTGCCGAGACACCCGAAGCAGAGCGCACACGGCAGAGATAGAAAACGCTTGTGTTGGTGAGTCGCCGAGTAGGACGTAGTGGGGGCAGAGCTCACGGACAGGCTAGATATGCTTGTGTAGAATACCCACGGGAGGCATGGAGAGGGTAAGCGCTCGCGCGAAAATCCCACGATTCTGGCATCAGAAACTTTCCGACTTTTCTACGTTAGACATATTCTGGAAGCTGAGCAGACGAGTGCTGATTTTTTTATAAAAGTCATTTTACCCTCATGTCAATTCCATTACAAAATTTTGGTGTCAGAAGTGGGATCCTCGAGATCTAATTAGACGACGTGATCCTGTGAGAATTTTGTTTTCAACGAGGAAAAAATTTGGACGAATTTTATATTTTCCACGGTGACTGTCAAGTCTTTAATTTCCCAAACGGATCTACGGCCGTCAATATATAAATTCGGCAGTTCAAAGGGTTTCGTCAGAAAACCTTACTGTTGCACTTGGTATTGGAATTTGAGGGGATGAATATTTGACATCCTGGAGAAAGTACTAAAGGGTGCTACATCGTGCTGTATGTCTTATTATTACATACCAATCCTGAATTTTGTACATCGCTGGAATCGGACGATTGGATACCTGTCGAGGACAAGGGGGCCTTTCTGAACAGGAGTCACGACGAAGGAAAACCGTTCTTTCATCTTTACAGGACCACATCTGGTGCATCGTGCAGAATTCCAATGCGTTTCTTTTTATATATTACTGTAAGTAGTGCTAGTATACTTAGATTATCTAACAAATATCTATAAATTCGGTTGCATTGTATATTATTCTGTATTTGTTTAAAAATGGCTGTTGCAATTATAATCGATTTGGCTGAAAAATTATTAATTACATTCGATGGTGAGAAAAGTAAATTTCACGAATTCTGTGATAATTGCGATAAAGCGTTAGAATTAGTTAGTGTAGAATCAAAACCTATATTATTTACCATAATACAGACTAAGATCACTGGTAATGCTAGAGCACTAATTCGAAGTCGTAATTTCGCCGACTGGCCTGCACTAAAATCCTATTTATTCGAATCATATTCAGAGAGAAGGTCGCAAGGACAATACCAATTAGAATTATCTTCTTGTAAACAAGGTTTCAACGAAGAAATACTCAGCTACGCGCAAAAAATAGAAAATTTTTTAGTCAAATTAACAAATAGCTTAGATTTAAATTTGACAAACTTTGAAAGACAAGCTTGTGTGAAGCTTTTACAAAGACAGGCATTAGATGTATTTATAATGGGTTTAAAAAGAGATATTAGTATTATAGTGAAAGCGCAAAAACCCGGAACCTTCGAAGATGCTGTACAATATGCCATTGCCGAGGAGTCAGTCAGAACAAAAATCTTTAAAGGAAATTGCAAAGTTTCGAAATTTAAATATTAAGGATACGAAACATTGCTTTAACTGTAATCGAACTGGACACACAACATCGAATTGTTATTACAGAGTTCCTCCTAGAGGAGATCATAATGGTCCTATACAACATCGCTTTCATGTTAAAACAGAGCACAATATAAGACATGTTCAAGTACCATCTAATAGTTATGCGAACAATATTCAGAATAGGGTAATATGTGCATATTGCAAAAAGTTGGGTCATCAAATTGGTGATTGTAGGAAACTTGAATACAATAATCGTCAGAGGTATCAAATAAATCCTAATTTCGGGCAACGTTTTAATCCTAATAATCAAGGTACATCTGGAAAGTCTTTTGCAAATCAGCAAAATTTAGATAATCAAGATTTGTCACAAAGGAACCCTTTAAACTCCAATCAGGCCTCGGTCGCTGCCGCACCGAGAGCAATTCAACAAATACTGGCAGATTTATAGATGTAAATTCTGGAATTACTACTTTCATTTCTTTACGAATAACGGAAGCTCGTAATAAAACAACTGATTTATTGCTGGATACAGGTGCTGATATATCTTTAATTAAATTATCACAACTGAAAGGTGAAACACCTTGTTACGAAGATATAAAATTAAAAATTAAAGGCATATCATCCGAACTTTATGAGTTATTATGATATTGTTTTTTAAACATAGATGTAAGTAACCCACGTTATAATGTAGTTTTTCATGTTGTAAGAGATGATTTCCCCATTTCTTTACCTGGTATTTTGGGGAATGATGTAATTGTTCGTTTGAAGTTGAAAATTGACTGTAACCATAATTTATTATGTTTCCAACAGTATTCTGTACCATTACAATACATAGAGAAGCCAATCTGTTTAAATATTCAGTCTAAGTTAGGAAATTCAACTTCAGTCATAAATAAAGAAGAAAAGGGATTAAGTAAAAATAATACATATATTAAATCTGACGATTATTTTCTTTTGCCTGCAAGAAGTGAATGTTTAATATCAGTAAACGTAATTAATCCAGAAATAAAAGAGGGAATAATTCAAAAACAAGTACTAAATGAAGGAATTTATTTATGTAATAGTTTAGTAAAAGTTTATAATAATTCTGAGGCAATTACGTCAGTAGTAAATATTACGGATACTGATAATAAGACTAATTTAGAGCAATCTGTTGATTTTAAAGCAGATCGTTTACATAGATTATCAACAAATTTACGTCTAAATCATTTAAATAGCGAAGAGGAAAATTCAATTTTAGACATTTGTAATGAATTCAATCATATATTCTATTTAGAGGGTGACAAATTAAGTAGTACTGATACGTTAAAGCATAAGATAATAACAAATACTAATATTCCAATTTCTGTAAAAACTTACAGATATCCAGAAATTCACAAACAGGAAGTAAATAATCAAGTAGAAAAAATGATAAAAGATAATATTATTAGTTCGTCAAATTCACTTTGGAATGCACCCATATGGGTGGTCCCAAAAAAACGTGACGCTTCTGGTAGAGTCAAGTGGAGGGTCGTGGTAGACTACAGAAAACTGAACGATGCTACAATAGCAGATGCTTTCCCTTTGCCAAATATCTCAGATATTCTAGATCAACGAGGAAATTCTAAATATTTTACGACACTGAACCTTGCACCTGGTTTTCATCAGATTAAGATGCATGGAAGTGATTCAGAAAAAACAGCTTTTTCTACCCCTACAGGCCATTACCAGTTTACCAGAATGCCATTCGGTTTAAAAAATTAACCTGCTACGTTTCAGCGATTAATGAATACCGTATTAGCAGGAATACAAGGTATACGTTGCTTAGTTTATTTAGATGATATAGTTGTTTATGCTAGTGTTGTTAAAATGAGCCTCGAGTCTTGAGCTTTAACAGCTCGAGTCGTGGTTCAAACCCTAAAGGCTCGAACCCTCAAGGTTCGAAGCTTGAGTCGTGAAAGCTCGAGTCTTTAACACTCGAGCCTTTAAGCTTGAAGGCTCGAGTCGTATAAATTGTATGTAGTGAAGTAATGTACAGACCTTGAGTTTTCGAAGCCTTAAACTTAACCTAAAAGTTTTCAGTTTTTAACTCTAATATTACACGAATCTCAAGCTTTTAAAGATTCAAGGGGGAATAATCCAAAAACGTCCAGAAAAGCGTGGTTTTTATAAATTAGGTCTACAACACCCAAATCTCATTAAACTATTATTAATAGGGTGATCAAATATATATTTTGGACAATACGTTAAATTTTCTTTTATTACAAAATACCTATGTATACTTGAGCAAGATATACGAGTCATAGGATGTTACGCGTCGAACAAAATAATTTCTCAATTTGTTCACGGTTCATTGATCAAAGTTGGGACATTTTTTTCGTTATTCACGTGATATTCGACTTAATATTCTGGTAGAATATTTTCGAAAAATTATACTTTGAAAGTATATATATAAAAAACTTAATTTTTGCCAATCGTCACTGTGTTATTCCACATTAAGTCTGAAGCTTTAAGGTTCAACCCTCTAGAACCCTTAAGTGTTAAATAATGGAATTTACACTAAATCTATAATATTATACTTTATACAGTTTTTAAAAAATACAGCGATGACTGCAAACACATGAGAGATTGATACCAAGAAAGGGAAATGAAAAATGAAACAAAATAACCATTGAATAGTAGACGAAATGAAACATTGCTAAAAATTTGTCTGTAATGTTCAAAATATAGTATTATCTGATCGACTGGAAACATACTCTTACGCCGTGGGAGTCATAGATGACCGGCAGCAAGATTAATGTATTACGCATGATAAGTTTGCACAATACATATAATCATATTGTGTAATATATTATTATATGATTCTAATGGGCAATCACTCTTTGGCGCTGAAGACAAAACCAGCAGAAACACGCTAAGCAGTGAACGTGTTAAACATAAAAGCCTCGAGCTTCGAGGCTCGAGTCTCGATTACTCAAAGCCTTGAAATTCGAGCCTCGAGCCTCGACGACTCGAGCCTTGGAGCTCGAGCCTTGAGCTTCGAGCTTCATATGATTGTAGCCTTAAAGACTCAGTCTTTAAGGCTAAGCTTTGTAGCTTCAAAGACTCGAGCTTTATACAACACTAGTTTATGCAGATTCGCTAGAAACACATTCGAGGAAACTGAAAGAGGTATTTCAGAGACTTTCTGAACATAATTTAAAAGTTCAGCCTGATAAGTGTGAATTTTTGCATAGAGAGGTAATGTATCTTGGACATCTGATATCAGAATCAGGAGTGAAACCTGATCCCGGTAAAATTGAGTCGGTACAAAATTATCCAGTACCTAAAACAACAAAAGAAATAAAGTCATTCTTAGGGTTAGCAAGTTACTATAGGAGATTCATAAAATATTTCAGTAAGATAACAAAGCCATTAACTTCTTTATTAAAAAAAGATGTACCATATTTGTGGACAAGTAGCCAACAAAATTCATTTGAAGTAATTAAATCCAAACTTATATCTCAGCCTATCTTACAATATCCAGATTTTGCCAAAGAATTCATTTTAACAACTGACGCTAGTAATTATGCAATAGGTGCAGTTTTATCACAACAGTACGAAAAACAAGATTTACCAATAACTTATGCAAGTAGAACTTTAAATAGAGCTGAATCAAATTATTCAACAATTGAGCGAGAACTTTTAGCGATTGCCTGGGCGACAAAGCATTTTCGAACATACCTTTTTGAAAGGAAATTTCGTATAATTACTGATCATCGTCTTTTAACATGGCTTTTTAATTTAAAAGATCCTGGATCTAGATTATTACGTTGGCGTCTCAAATTGGAAGAATATGATTATGAAGTGCAGTATAAAGCTGGTAAAATGAATTCGATTGCTGTTCACAAAATAGATGTGGATGAGTTATCCTATCCAGATTTTCTAAATAAATTCCAAAGTACTATTTTAACATACAATAAAATTGAAGAATTTAAAGATTCAATATTTTCATTATCCGATAATTATGCACTGTGTATTTCTAAGGATCTAGATATGGATAATGGTATATTATCGGAATTCAAAAAACATTTTAACCATACAAATGAATTAGTAAATGGAGAGCCTCAAGTTAATGAAGTTTTTACGATCTTGAGTAAAGGAAGAAATATATATTATCTTATTATTAAGGAAAATTATTGGGATCAAGCTACGTATGAAGATTTATTTAAAACGTTAATTGTATTAAAGGAAATTTTATTTAAAAATAATTTGAAATCTATAGCTTTTCCACAAATAGGCAATGTATTCGATAAATTTCGTTGGGAAAAAGTAAGAGCAATGCTTAGATATATATTGTATTTGATAAATCAGATATTACGATTAGGATATACTTTGGGGATATTTTTGAACCAACAACGGAACAAATTCCAATAATTTTGAAGGAAAGTCATAATTCACTCTCCGGTGGTCATTCAGGGTTTCATCGAACACATAAACGTGTCAAACAAAATTATAAGTGGGCTTCGATGAAGCATGACATTGCTGAATTGCTGACAATTCGATGAATTGCGAGTCTTGTCAAATAAATAAATTAGTTAGGAAAAAGAATCGTAAACCCATGCAGATAACAACTACATCTAGTGATGCTTTTGAAAGGATAGCATTGGATATAGTTGGACCCTTACCGGTAACGGAAAATGGGAATAGGTATATTTTAACGCTGCAGGATGATCTTACAAAATATTCACAGGCTTATGCGATACCTCATCATGAAGCTGCAACTATATCTGAGATTTTAGCTTCGAAATTTATTTACACATTTGGTGTTCCGAATTCTATAATAACAGATCAAGGCAAAGATTTTACATTTAATTTATTTACAAACGTTGCTAAATTATTTTAAATAAAAAAAATTCAAACAACTGCGTATTATCCCCAAACAAATGGAGCCCTCGAAAGGAGTCATGCGACATTTGCTAATTATCTAAAGCATTATGTTAAACCTGAACAAACGGATTGGGATAAATGGTTCGAGTATGTAATGTTTTCGTATAATACAATTGTTCATTCCACTACTAATTTTTCTCCGTGTGAACTAGTTTCTGGTCATAAACCAAATTTACCGCGGTCAATTGTGAAAGAACCTGAATTTAAATATACATATGATGATTTCTTAGATAATCTAAAATTAAGATTTCAAAAATCTCGACAAATTACGAAAAATAATATACTTTCTTCTAAAGGAAAAAACAAAGAATATTACGATAGGAAGACAAAAAATGTTGAATATAAAGTCGGAGATCAAGTTTATTTACGGACAAAACAAATTTTAAAAAACAAATCTAGGAAACTTACATCGAATTATACTGGCCTGTATAAGGTGATCAAAGTAAATTCATCGGTGAACGTCACTATTCAGTTAAATCGTAGACAAATTGTAGTTCATACTGATCGTCTAAAACATGCACATTCCATGATAAATGCAAAACATTAAGGAAATTTATTTTTATAAATGTTTACAGATCCATAGCTATGGTGGGCGCTAAGTTTTATAATGTCACTCGGTTTCAACATTCACCTGACATATTACGACAGCGTTCAAGAACTCCAATTTTATGATACTACCTGGAAACTTGTCACATATATGGACTTTTCCGATGTTATTAAGAAAATAGATTTAATTGATTCGCTTCTTTTAAAAACCCAAACTTTTTGTAGTTTAGATATATCATTTAATCGAACATCTCTTTGTAATATTTTAGAACAATATATTAATAACTTATTACTGGAAATTAAGATTAAAGAAAAGAACTTAAAGAGTTTAGTAAATTACAATAGAGTAAAGCGTAGTTTATTCAGTAGATTTGTTGATCAGTTTGAAACTATTACAGATACGTCGGATCATAATGACGATGTATATTATAATAATATAATTAACATCGTTCAAAAGGATGAGGGAGAATTGTCTACATTATTTAAATCACAGATTCAAATAGTACAATCAACTATCACTAATTTTAATAATACAATTGAAAATTTATATAAAACAACACAAATTTTTAACGAAAATTTTCAAACTTCAAATAATTATTCAGTTAGTATATATAATAGGATTAATAATCTTGAAGTTCAGGAACAAATAAATCAACAAATTTTCATACTAACCACTGTAATAAATTCGGTTAAAGTAGAAATTTCAGATTGGATAAATGCAATTTTATTCGCGAAACAAAATATTTTACATCCACTTATTATAACATCAACTGAACTTATTACTGAGTTAAAAAAAACTGTAGAGTTTTTTCCGAAAGGCACTTATTATCCATATCCACTTATAGATATTTATGCAAACAGAATTTTAAATTTAACCACATTAGAAGTTTGCGATAAGAATAATAAATTAATCATTACTATTGAAATTCCATTGGTAACTGAAAATATATTCCGGTTATATCATCTTTTACCGTTGCCAGCTAATTAAAAATGATTCATACGTTTTTATACAACCTACTACTAAATATCTTGTACTTTCCAGATCGAAAATTCAATATACCACATTAACCAATTTGAATGACTGTAAGCTAAGTTCTGAAAGTTATATATGCAAACTGGAGACTTTAATTTATACTGTTCGCATAAAGCCGATGTGTGAAGTAGATTTATTATTTCCACATCATGAGATTCCGAAATCTTGCGATAAGCGCATTATACAGGGTGTTCGACAACTAGTGGGAAAAATTTAAGGGGCGATTTTTTGAGGCAAAATAAGACGAAAATCAAGAATAACGAAATTGCGAAAAATGCTTCGTTTGTTAGTTATAAGCGTTTAAAAATTGACCCAAATCATGGCAATCCGCGCGCACGGTGTGTCAGCGGATCACGGCTCATCAGGGGCGTACAGTCACTTTAAAGACTCAACGACGTGCAGGAAAAGTCGGTAGAACAGCTGTTTACTTACCCCCGTAGAAGATGTCGATAACTTGTGCCCGCGGTATTTGAGTCGAATCCACCTGTATCGCATTAACTCTGATTACTCGATAAAATTCGCAAGAAATGTAAATATCTTCTTACGAATATTATCGAGTAGAGAGGGTTAGTGCCCCCTCTAGTTGTCACGTATCACAATTGTCCTGTCCACGAGTATCCATAAAATTAATTCGCACATGCACGTACACCACAGAAGTCCGCGAAAAGTGTCCACACGCACTGAGCCATTGTACCGTCCGCGAAAAATGTCCATACACACAGCCCGATTGTCCCGACCGCGAAAAATGTTCACACACTGCGCGATTAAGTAGACCCGCGAGCTGTTCCTCCGTTGGGTTTAACACTGTATAGGTTACATAAAACTAACACTCAAAATAATTTATTTAACACTATTTAATACTAACTTCACGCTATAATTAATAAAACCTATATTATTTAATAAAATCTGCAATAATGAATAAAATCTACAATATTTAATAAAACTTGCAATAATTAACAAAATCTACAATACCTAATAAAACCTACAATAATTAATTTGTACTATTTATAACGACGACATACGCGACACTACTAAATAATCACTACGTAATCGCTAAATAAACTAAAACTTAGTTTTCCGAACATGAACTCTATTTGCTCGTAGAATGCAAAGGGCACCGTTCGGAAAGGACGACTGATATTGTGGAACTGATCCTCTCTCGTTAGGATCGATGTGGCGTAATAGGTCGATCCCCACTCTTTCATGGTCAATACTTTTTGGGAAGGAAAAACTGCATGGGAAAGTGTCTTGGAGGTCGCGTTTCTTTTCGTATATTCTTAGAGCAACGTCTGTTGAGCAACTACTGTATGTTTTATGTGCATTGGATATTTTATTACCACTTCGATCTTACTCCAAGTGTTTGAGGTTCTTGTATCCGCAAAAAAATAATATACAATTAACATGTGTTGTTATAGTGGTAAATATTACGCGTATAACGCACACAGACGATTGAGTAATCGAGGAGGTATTAGTAGGCACAGAGAATTAAGAACAAAAGCGATATATATTTAATAGACTTGTCTTCGAAACACGAGGCTCCGTTACACCGCATGTTTTTACTTTAATCAGTAGGTCAGGTAACTAACTACCTTATTTACCTGACATTCAGCGGCGCCAAAATATGATTTGCATATTTCTAACACTCCCACTCAATTCATATTTTATCATACTTCTCATTCGTCATCTCTATACAGAATTCTATAAGTATAGATACATGAGTAATCACTCAATCTATTCATCCTTCACACCGATCTGACACATTAAATTAACAAATTTTTGTCTAGGTAATGCTTTTGTAAATGGATCTGCTAACTGTTCGCCTGTTGGTACATATGTAACATCTATATATAGCAACTTTTGTTTTTCGGTCGTAAAATAGTATTGTGTTTCAATATGTTTCGAGCGCTTAGTCGAATTTGGATTTTTAACTAAGTTATTGCAGCTTGATTGTCACAATACACAGTCGTAGGTAATTTTTGAAAATACTTTAACTCATTA
>NW_015374134.1:97811-98044 GCF_001272555.1 Dufourea novaeangliae | reverse complement strand
TGGCTGTGAGCTTGGACATAGCCAACGCATTCAACACCCTCCGCTGGGATGCGGTGCGTGGGGGGCTCCAGGAGTGTGGAGTGCCCCCGTACCTGCGGGCCGTTGTCCGGGATTACCTCGCGGACCGAGAGATTGAGTACCCCGCCCGAGGGGGAAGGCTGGTGCAGAGGAGGGTGAGCCGGGGAGTGCCCCAGGGGTCCGTGTTAGGACCATTCCTATGGAACCTGGGGTAT
>NW_015374134.1:43228-96962 GCF_001272555.1 Dufourea novaeangliae | reverse complement strand
GATTGGGGCGGAGGAGACGCCTGGCTGCCACCAGTGCGGCGCGGAACTCGATTCCGCGCAGCACGCGCTGGAGGAGTGCCCTGCCTTCTCCCGAGAGAGGCGGGCGCTCCGACTGGTGGTCGGGTGGGACCTCTCGCTCCCTGCCGTGGTAGCTGCCATGGTGGAGAGCGAGGGGTCGTGGGGGGCGGTGTCCTCCTTCTGCGAGACCGTGGTCTCGCGGAAGGAGGACGACGAGCGGGGTCGGGAGATGACCGACCCTGCTCGGATCGCGAGGAGGTGGGTGAGACGCGCTGGCGGTCGGCGACTTGCCGCCGCGCTGGCTGCGGGGGGGCCTGGTGCCCCCTGAGCCCTCCCTCCTCTTGGCCGGTCGCTGGGCGACCGGCGTGACGCGGCGGCACCGTGCGGTTGGTGGGGTCGGGCCCCTGGGCCCGCCTGCCTGTTGCGGGGTCGCCGGGCGTGTTGATGCGCCCGCGTCGATGCCGCTGCGGGGGGGGGGGACGCTTGTCCCTCCCGGCGGTGAGCTATATTTTTCTCCCCTGTGTGGCGGGGGACAGAATACGCCCACGGTAATCCCTGCCTGTCGTAAGAGGCGACTAAAAGGGACTGTTGGGACCGCGGGACTGTGGCACCCGCGGTTCGGTGGGGAGGGGGGGAGCTCCGCTTCCCCCACCACAGAGAGGGCGCTCCGCCGTCCACTGGCGGAGCGGTCGCTGGGGAGGTACAGGTCGTGTTCGCAAGAGATCCCGGTACCTCCCCGCACAGCGCCGAGCCCGGCCACCGTGAGGTTTTAGTGGGTATCCCTCCCGGACACCCAGTCCGGGTGGTGAGTCCCACACTACCCCCGCCCCCTCCCCGTCGGGGGTTGCGGGGGTGTGCGTATAAAAAAAAAAAAAAAAAAAAAAAAAAAAAAAAAAAAAAAAGGGACGCGCCAGTTGAAAACGAGAGGTTTGTTAGGATCTGCGATTGTTACAAAGGTAAACACGGTAAAATGCTTGGCGAGTAGCGAAGTTTCTATCGGTTTTGGTTCAAAGTCGTTGGTACTTTTCTAAGAAACGCCAGATTGGTTCCAGTAATATCGAATACCGCGAAAATATCGATAGATAATCGATAATTCGGACAGAGTTGCGTAGATCCCATAAATACGTTGACGCACGCGCTCTAACGCTACACGGCCGCCACGACAGGCTCGCAATATGATGTGAGAGCGCCCCGTCCTATTTACTTATAATGAACGCGTCTTTGACATGTTGATTTCGAAACACTAAGAATCTTTTCGGTTTCTCCATATCGGATAAGCAGACTGCTCGTAATCGTATCAGCCAGTAGACCACTTTTATTTTAAGGGGCCGTACTAAATGACGTAATTCAGTTAATTTGTATCATTTAGATTTTAAGAAGATAATATTCTTTAAATATTCTTAAATATTCTTTGAATATAAATAAATATGGGTGTCACAAGCAGATACCAACATGTGTTATAATGTCTTTCTAAAAAGAAATTAAAGAAAGCTTAAAAAATGACCTTCTATACTAGAAGACCCCCTTAAAAGGATCCCAATATTTTACTCAGTAATTATCTGAAAAAAAATTCTAATTTACCTATTTCTTTATGCCTACAAAATGTTAAATTATCCTTTTTTTGCCCACCGTTTAGAGCCACCAAGTTGCCCGTGGACGCTAATCAAATTCGAACAATCGCGCAGTTTCGAGTATAATTCCGGACAAAAGCCTGCACAGCTGTCCGTATACCTAAATAAGACAGAAGTAGGTCTGATTGTTCGGCGAAGATACAGTTACGTGTCGCGGACGATAACGAAAAAAAAGAAAAATGCCAGGCGTTTAAATGGTTAATTGGTTGCGCCGTGAAATGGAAAAAGGTTTGCATGGTTAGCCATAAGATGGACGGTGGGGTAACACGGTTAAATAACTGGGTCGGAGAAGACGCACGGGAATTGGCGCGGGCGAGATCGCGCCGATACGGAACAATTACGGAAATTGATTTTTGACTTAATATCTGGCCTCCCGGTATATCACGTGACTGGGACAACTTTGAATTAAAGAAGTTTAATTCGTCCTGATGATATCGCCTGCTTGATCAGGAAACGGTGTTTCGTAATTGTCGCTGGATTGGTCGGAATTTCAGCGCGAGTTTTATCGACTCGCGCCGAAACAGAACGACAGAGTGAGTAATTGTAACGAACGCGATTGCACTTGTAATGCAATGTACACACTTGCGCAGACTTTGTCCTCGTACGTGTGATATGCCGTTTAACATTATTAGTACACCTGGTTTGTATGAAGAAAATTTAGTATTTCGTAAAAATTATTCCAAAAGTCCCGGAACGGTCAAATACAGTCTGTCCCACAAGAGCGTTGGAATGATATCTAGAAAATAATTGACATTCTTCAAAAATTCAAAAGCAAAATAGTATACCTGAAACACTGCGATATGTCTTTAAGTATCTGTTAATTCGGCTTCGTCTGTCATTGTAAATAGCCGAATTTCAAAATGAGTGCAGCGTACGCTAAAAAGTTCGAAATAGTGTTTCTTTGCATATACCCCAAAGGATCAAAATTGATCTCAGCGGCGGCTCGTTTCATAAAAAAGTCAAACAAGTTCGTAACGAAGTAGGTGAAACGGTATAAGGCTGTAAAACATGTTGATAATTTTGAAAAAAGAGGGGAAACGCGTATGACAAGTGATAGAGAGGACAAAACCATTTAAAACATTTTTCAGAAAAATGTATCAGACAAAAGTTTTAAGGTTTTAAAAGTTCTGTTGAATGGTCATATCTGTTTGAAGGACTTTACACCCCTTTGTGTGTGTGTGACATATTTAATGTTCAGTGCCAAAGAGCCTCCGAACACTCGTCGCGGATTTATTGGATGCTCCATATGGGTACCTATATCAAAAGTTTATTCGTACCATATATTTTTACAACGGCATGTTAAAATTACAGTTTGACCGGAAACTTTTGGCAGCCATTGTATATGGACACACGACACTGTATGCGACACGCGACATGACAGTCCGCACACGATATCTGCAACGGTTTGCACACAATGTCTGTAAATGTGTACAGTGCAGAAGAAAGCGATCCAACTGGCCTGCCACGTGATTGTGTTTCCGAGCTTTTCGCGAGGGAAGGATGGGAGACTTGTTTCGTCGTTACGCTCCAATAAACCACGGTACACCTTGGTTTGACCATCGATTTCTGTTGTGGAATAACTGGGCTACGATAAGAGTCATTACGAATTCCGATTTTTATGTTTAGATTGCCGAAGTTCGTACAAATGCATAATTATGTGGAACTTAATGCGTCCATTTCGAGTAATTTTTTTTTTACCGTACGGTATTTATTTTAATGTTCATTAAAACCTGATAAAGATAATTAGTATATTATCTGATGTATATTTTAATTATTACATTAATTAATCGTTTCAAAATATATGAAGAGAATACAATTGGAATTGTTTTATTTTAATTTCGTTGTGATTGTTTTAATTAATATAATAGGTAGAGTACGTACTAATACTATAAGCATAAGCGTTTTTACAGTTAATTTTCAGATTAAAAATATTAATACTTACAGTTACATTTAACCATGGATGTATGTATTATTCATTCGCGTCTATGATCATGTTTTATCTCTCAGACAATGTTTTGACATATTTTTGAAATATTTCGGTCTATGTATTGAATTGACAGAATTTTTTAGATGGTTCGAAATTTTTTTATTTAAATATAGTCTATGTTACTGTTTTTGTCAATTAAGTTTTATGGACACTGGTTTTACTATAATGAAATTAACCTGGAACAGAATATTATGTATAGATTAATTTATCTCAGTTAACTCTGTCTGGCTTAAATGAGTTCGGTAATGAATCGTACGTATAATTTTTATATAAATGAATGATTTGATTGCTTAAAGCTCATAATTATTTTACGAATGTATTTTACAATATTATACTTCATGTGTATAAACTTGCGATCTACTTACTGTAAATGGAACATACAATTTTCTAAAGATGACTATTGATGTTTCTCGAAGCTAAAACTGAAAAAAACCTGTATGCACATACATATTAATAAACACTTTCATGCCATGAAAATCACAACACAAATTATAAAATGAAATATAATTTGAAACTTCAAGTATTGTTTAACCCTCCGAGTACTGGACTCGCGGAGCGTCCGAAGCCAGATCATTTCTGACTCATATCGATAGGTTACTAAACAGTCACGATGGCTCAAGCTTGAGACCCTTAGCGACACTGTAAAAGTTTTGTCGACTAGAAGAAAGGACAGCGAATACAAAAAGAAGTAGAGTGAGCCGAAGGACGTAAGTCAATCACTGTGTGCGTATCGCTCTCGCGACCACATGACGTGTGACTCCGGCACAGTCCACGGAGGGATACAAATTTCAATTATGTGGAAACTTGTACAATTAGGAGTTCAATTGAATACATAGATAAATTCCTATGTTACTTTAAAAATTCACTTATCTTTGTTTAAAAATTTATCGAAAAAATTCGCATGTAAGAATTTGTCCACGTAAAATGCGTCTTTCAAACTTCAGGATGTACAGTTGCACATGCATTCTGTTAACTAAAATTATTATTGTTATATGTAAAAATCCATATAAGATTACTAAATGTAATCCTTTTTAAACTTTTGTTCAATGGCTTGACAATACTTTCAGGAAGGGTTTCCAATAATAATTAAAAATAAAATAAAGGCATCATAAATTTCAATTTCCAGATTAACAGAATATTTCAAGCATAAACTGATATATCATAATACATCTAAAAATTGTATGCAACTTCCAAAGATTTTCTTGAACAAAAAAGTATTTATACAAATGTATTCGAATAATTTCAATGAACGTGGTTATATAAAAGTAGATGATAGGAGTAATTGTAAGAATTAATTTGTTCATATTTAAAATGAAATTCAGAAACAATATTAGTGATCGATCGTACCGAGACGAATTCAATGATAGATGTCAATATACAAAATTATTTTAAATACGAAAAGTATTCTCAAAATATAATGTTGCAGCTAGTAATTCGAACATAATACTTGAAGTTGTAACTATTTATAACTGTTAATAATAATTTTTCTTGGAATTTCAAATCCTACTAATTCTAAATATGTGATAGAAGGTTGATATTTTTAAGATGAAATGGCTATAAGTTCCATAGGAAATGGCAAAGCTACACGTATGTATGTTTGGAACGTACAAAGACCAGTTGCCTTTTTAAAGCAATTAAACATGTTACATATATCGTGAACATAATTTAAAAAAAAAGTAATATTGTATATGGCAACCTCAAATGCATTCGAAAAGTAATAAAAATTTATCATGTAGCAGGTGGTCTAAGACGTATGCACAATACCGCTGATATGTATAGATACAGGTATTTCGAAGTCGTTTGTCTCAATCCTTGCAGGCACGCTTTCACCATCAAATCTCTTATCTTTCTTATGTTACTCCATCGAAAAATTAATCGGTCTCATAATCTTCCACATGTTAATTTCAGAAATTATTATGCTGTCCTGTACAAATTTCTGATTGAAATCTTTCGGATAACTGTCATCTACTCGACGAGTATCTTGATAAGAATAAAGATAATAATGTTGAAAATACCGAAAAGAGTAACATTAAAATTATGTTAATGTAAAAGAAAATGAACGATAATAAAAGTTGAATACAAAGACCAATATACATGTACGAAAACGAAAATGTATAATGGTAGCACGACTGATGGATTAGATAACGTAACACAAGTATCTATCTTTTTTTTAAATCCAATAGTGATTTAATGACGTTTTCTAATGATAAATAAATTTTACCAAGAATTTCGGAAAGGCGCCACTTTACATATTATATTGATAACATACTGTGAAAAATTGCTGTATTTCAATTTTATTTTATATATTTTCCAGACTGTTTTTCTATAAGAACGAACCTAATTTAAAATTAATGACTTTCAAACATTTTTCCTTACATTCTAAATACATCGATTTGATATCGAAGAAATGACACAGGATTACTAGAATTTACAAAAAGAAAACGTTTCCTTGTTTGAAAATTAGACTTTGGCAACTGAAATTTTTGTTTGAAATCCCCGCTATAAACTGCTAATGAAGGTTTAATCAATGGTAATTAAAAAACTGTAAACAGGGAAATATTAAATTTAGCATTGTTTGTCCATTTAGTCAACTATATTTACTAACCTAGTATGTGAATCTGTTTTTTTACAAGATAACATTAAAATTGCAGTGTAGTCTTACCTTATCGTATTAAATTATACTTTTGAACTCACTTTATTTCACCTCTGTAAGTCAGACAGATTAAACACTTTATCCAATGAAAAGTGAGTAATATAAAGCATATTATTTGTCCCTCCAAATTACGAATATTTTCACTTCAATAGTACTCGAGTAGTAGTAGATATATTACTTAGGTATTAAATAACTATGTTTTAGTTTACGTTTAGTTTACACTATGTTCTTTAATCTGAATTAATTGTATCTAGCTTCTTCACTGTAATATTAAATATACTAATAAATAATCAGCTTTAACAGTACTTGTCATTCTTCACCAACACCATCCGCCATTAAGAAAATTGATGGATAAATGTTTCGAATTTGAACAATATCACCAATTTGAAAAATCCAAAGGAAAAACAATCATAGTCACAGAAACTAAAATTTCGACTATTTGAAAAACAAACTTTATGACCTTCCCCCCACTATATACAATCCAAAACTTAACATTCTTCCTTTTTATAATTAATTTTTTGTTTCTGTTTATAAATTTGACGAAGTAATATTTGTTTGTGTAGTCCGGACTTTGATCTAACGTTATTTTAATAAAAAAGAGTATGGACTCTGATCAGTTTTCCCTAGGAAGAAAAATTGTTGTTTGTAATGGGTATGGAGTAAACATCATACTGGCAATAATTATAGAGTCAGTAACACAAGATCAAAAAATATACAACATTTCTTATTGTGAACAATTAAAGTGTGATAAAACACAAGAAATAGAAAAACACCACAACTCGTTGGACATTGATGATTCTTCCATTGGCAAATTGTGACATTGATCGTTCTTCCTCGAAACCACGATTCTTTGGTTCTTAATTTTTCTGAAATAGGACTGTTTGTTCCTTTTATTCTACAACAGTTTGATAGCTTTTTTTTAGTTTCAACGCATGATGCTAAAATTGTAATTTCGATTTGGAATGGACTATGACGGCTTTTCCCCTGGGCTCTTCATTTATGTAATAAAAATAACATATTACTCAGTGGTAGATGATTACATTTCTATAATGACACTTGTATATGTGTCCTGTTTCCCAGAATTTTTAATCGACTTCTCCAGGAAACTCAGCATGCTAATAAAGCGAAAACGTCGTTAAGGATCGTAGATTAAATCAGCCTTGACGCCGGATATTCCAGAAAAAGTACAAGCTTGTCAACAAACGGAAAGCTGCAGGTGTAGAGCCTAAGCAAATGAATTGGAGTGACTGTCCAACACCTTTGATCGCACGTGCGTGAGAAAAGTCATCCGTGAAAAAGAGAATCGAAGAACCCATCATTAGAGGGTAAGAAAAGTCCGAGTTGAAAGCACTTGTCGCATCGTGACATGCGGGAACAGTTAACGTACTTTTGACTTAATTGTTCTTACGAGAACAATACGTGCATTCTGATGGAATGGTCCGTTGTTCACGTATTGTCCCCGTGCGCAAGCAAACTACTGTGTCCTCAGCACGTATCTTTCACTACAACGGTTTCTTTTTTTAATTTTTATTAATTAAACATGAGGTCTACCAATTGAGGAGCTTAGTAGACAATGGTCCAAGTGCATTTTAGCCCCATAACAAGATCAGTATAGGAAACGACACATAATATCCGTATTTATCTAAAGGAAAAATGGTACAAGTGTTTTCTAATCAGAATACGTATAATAATGTGCTTTAATGTTTTAAAGTATAGAGATTTTTCTATTATCGTTTAACTGTATCCTTATGATTCTTAAATTGAAGATTTTGTCACTTGGACCAGTTTTCTTCTGAGCCCCTCAATTAGTATAGCTATCCACTTATTCTTTGCCATATCCAGACGATATTCGTAAGAAAATTCAACATCTATGCTATCATAGAAATTTTCGTCGACGTTCTCTAACACTGTATGCTGTCTTTGTCTAAAAAATTAAAGAACAGATATAAATTGATTATTATAAGTCAATTGGTGCTTAAGATATCGTGTCAGTCATTTCCAAGAATATGGTTTCAAGAAAAACGCGTTTCAAACTTTATGTTTCCCGCTGCAAGCTGTGTGTCATTTTTTAAAAACATCTACAAGATCGTTAATTTTACGAATTTCGACAAATACTTCTGCAAACATATTTACAAATACCTACACTTTCAGAAAACGCAACAAAAACGATTGATTTTTTTAAAGGTTCATATTAGAAAATACCCACTTAAACATGATGGTATACATCTTCACTATTGGGGGGGGGGCGTGGAACCAATCAAGCGTCCACTGGTGGGGAAGACGTCTGAAAAGTCATTGTCAGTGCTGAGGAGTCTTCGGACACTCATCGATGATTTACTGTATTAAGCAAACGAAACAGACAATGTGAGACGTGTAAAGTTACGTCTACACTATGTATATAGCAAAACAGTATTACATAACAAATTGTTATATAACTTTTACAAGATTATTTGAACAAGCCTGTACCAAGTTTGTATAACATTTCGCATCTCATTATTAATAATGGCGACACATTTGATAAATAATACATATATAACTTGCTATATAGCATGAAGAATATTATATAACACCATGTTATACTATCATATTATATATAATTTTTACAATTTTGTTACATAACGTGTTATGCTATATAGTGTAGACACAGCATAAGCCGGAAGTGGTATCCGTTATTGCCTGTACCATCCTCCATTGAACAGTTTGAATATGCACATCGTTAGGGAAGCACAGTGACCGACCATAAAAAGTATACCCTGTGACAACGATCTATTTAATAGTATGCAACTATATGTATATGTATATGTTTCGCAGGTGTACTACTACGGAGCGCACTTTTTCCTTTTTTATTTTCATCCTCTGCGCCGTTGCGCAACATCGAACTGATCGATCGTGTGAACCGATCCTCCTCGGCTAATGCGAGGAAAGAAATTATTCTGCCCGCATATTAAAAACTTATCGTGGGAACGATCATGCCTGATGCGTTAATTTCGAAACATCGGACCTCTGACTTATTGTGAAGCCAATTAAAATGAGGATTTTCATAATTACTATTTTCATGGTTCCATAACGATAACAATATAATCACTTAATCATGAAATTTTAATCGTATTCATGGTTATACATACATTGAAGCATAAAGTCTGAAGTTGTAACATTTATTTTGCATACTGAATATTGTAGAACCCCTATAGTGTATAATTTATCTATAAATATTCTCTTGTATATTGAGTCATTAATGTGTATGCCAACTATACAAGGATGATTAAAATAGGGAAATTCAGCTGGGCTGAAGAAAGTAATTAGAATCGCACAAGCTCTACTAGGATAAATGTCCCTAATACTGCAACTTTATTTATTTTATTTAATAAAAACGTAACGTATAAAGAATTGTATACAAAAAATTTGATTATTAAATTGGGATTCCGTTTTACTTAAAATCAAAGAAATATGTACATGTACTTATATGCACCTGGTAATTAAAAATAAATGTTGTAAATTAAAAGTGCAATTTGAGCGTCAAAAATGCGACTATATGTATAAGTAGAAAGTGATAGCGAAATCATACGAAAGGAAGAGTCGTGATTTCTACTACCCAACCTATACCTATTGTAAAAAATGAATTGTTAAAGTAGATCAGACTTACGTTAATTTTTGATATGCCAGTCATAGGGATACTGGGATTGCTTGCAGATTTTAATTGATTATTTTAATTCTTCAGATTTAACGTATAAAACTATTTTTTTCATGAAAGAGATGTTAAATAATATTATGCTCCAAGCTGAGACGACTCTTAGGTTAAACCACACGTAAAAAGATTAAATGATGTTACGCTACAATCTTGGTGGCAGTTGGGACATCTACCCTAACTATGTACTTTCGTTTTCCAAATGCCTATAAACAGTGACAATTGAACCTGCCTTAATAACTCAAGGTATTAATTTAACAATTAATTTAATTAACTTCTGTTTCAAAAACTAGAACAAAATAAGTAGAAGATTGTATGCCGCTGTTGCGTTTACAGGTGTGTAAATAAGGAAGATATTCATTTCCCTGTCAGCTTCAGAAGACCCCCAACCAAAGAAAAAAATTTCTACTCAATGTCCGCTAATTTTAATATCCGCATAAAAACGGCAGCCCATTTATAAACTTAATAAACCCGTTAACCGCTGAAATTCAGTATCGTATTGAATTACGAGAGCCCGGAGCAACGTACAGGTAACAAAGAAATCAGTCTGGGAAGGAGTCCATCGGGAGAACGAAAGGAGGGGGGCAGAGAACGATATACGTAGAGAGTATCAGGCGAAAGGGGGTTGAGGAACCGAATTCGGACGAGATTGGAAGGCCCTGGCGGACACAGAAAAGATGAAAAGGTAAAAACTAACACGTGCGTGATCAAGGAAGGACAGGAGAAGGTCCAAAGATCTGGTAAGAGAAACGAAGAGGAATATGTATGTACGTATAATATTGGACAAATGTTTTCGGAAAAAGACCTTTTACTATAGTACTTGAATTAGGGATACCATTGATGTTTCATTGACGACTCAACGCCTGTCTTGCCTACTTGAGTGGATGTTTTCAAGAAGAGCATATGTTGAATTTCATAAAATTTACAAGAAAAGGTAAAAACAATCCATTGCTTACTGTAGCAATTAAAGGATAATAATAATTAATTCGTTCTGTGCAGTTTCTGACCTCCAGTGCCATTGTCGAAAAAAATTTTGCCAAAGCATCTTTTACATCACACTGGTCTTTGTTCTACGGGAAATCCTTTTTGAAAAATTTGTGACGTAAGCCCTTCTTCTAGACATCCATTCAATTGTTCTTTTCTTAGGTCGACCGCACTTCAATGTATTTTCTAAGTGATCATGTTGGACAAATTGTTCTTTTTATTGAATGTACCGCTTACTTCGGAATTTCCACACATCGGGAAACTATGGATATAGACTATTCATTTTTTTGTTTAAAACTCATGCTTCAGATTATAATTTTTGCTTACAGACAAAACGTTCCAATACTTTTATCATTATTTTCGCAACAATGCATAGAACAAATCTTTTACAGTTAATAGTAAGCTGATTTGACCTTTTTGGAAGATAAAATAAATTAGTTTTCTCTATGTGTGCTGCTGAATTTTTCGTTCTAGAGCACTGTGCGTAGAGCAGAACATTCATAACATCACCGTAACAACCAACAAAAATGAAAACGTTTGTGTCCGAATTCATTATTTCTGAGAGAGAGAGAGAGAGAGAGAGAGAGAGAGAGAGAGAGAGAGAAGCGATGATTGTGAAAGAGGTGGAGTGGGGTGAGGGAAGACGAAGGAGAAGGAAGAGTGGAGCAGCACGAGCCATGCGGCTCCTGCACCATCTGTTGCATCGTTTCGCTGCATGCCAAAGACGGTGTACGGTACACAGCTCAGGACTTCGTGGGGACACCATATGCTCTCTCTCTGGTGCATCGGTACCTACAGCCGTTCCGATGCAGGCATACTTCGCATACGTAATGTCCTACCGGTTTTCTCAATCACACCGTTTCATCATGATTTCCGTGGGCCATGTGCCGTGTGCCATGTACCGTGCGCCTGCCGCCGCGCCGTGTATACCGTGTGCCTGAATTTTATTGTACTTTTTACCGGTTCCACCGGGACACCTCTTTCTTTCTCTTTCGACGTCGTAGAATTTCTAACGAGCGCCATTCCGACCGGACAAATTGTGTCGGACTGACCAAATTTGTTTCCTCGTTCTTCCGCGTTAACCCTTTCAGACCTGAGTTTCTTTTAAGAGTAAACAAAATATTACACATTTTAACGCAGGCGACTATTTAGATAACATTTTGTTTAAAAAAAATGTTTATATGTCCCATAGTTTTTTTTTTTGTGTCATGTTGCTGAATTTACTAGATCTACTAAACATATTCGAAACATGAACAAATTCAAATTGATAAGAAAAATATGGATTTGCAACACACTGTACCTAAGGCATTGTGTAAAATTGTAAGAAACCTCATGTACATAAATGTGACCAACAGATCTGGAAGGGTTAATGCTCGTTTACACGTTCAAATAATTTGCTCAAACAAACCTTTTGCATTTACGTTTGCGCAAGAAAATATTGATTTTAGCAAATTTTATTATTTTTCATCAGTATTTCCCATTGTAAGAAAATATACAATACCCTGCTTAATCGAAAACCACTAGCCACAGAATGTGATGGCAATGCAGAACATTAAAACAACTGTGTAAGGCAGACTAAACGTCAATTTGCACAAACTATTTGCCATATACCTACGTATTCTATATTACGAAATAAACTATTAGTACATACATGTCATGTATTTTTTCATATCTGTAAGTATACAACAATTTGTTCTAGTCTTGTATGGATGGTATGGCACAAACTTGAATGTGCATTGAAAACCTTATCGATAAAATAAAATATTATCGGTCTTTGTCTCTTACATTTGATGGAATTCAAATGGTGAACATTGTTACAAATACAATAGAAACTTACAAATCTGTAATTACTTTCAAATATTTCAAGAGGGTTTATTGTCCAAAGGTAGAAAACCTTAATTTTTATTATATATAGTACCATTAGAATGGGAATTATTAGGTGTATATAACTGTAATAAAAGGAAAAAAAATTGTCAAATGGTAACGAATGAAAAATGGCATTAAAGGATTTCAAAATATTAAAATGTTCTTGTAAATCATTTATATGTAATGTAATAGGTATACACAAAAATACAACAAAATATTTCTTTGCTAATTTTTAAATAATTTCAGAACAAAAGGATCGATCAACGATTTGTTTGCGCAAATGTGAATTCACAAATGAATTTGCGCGTATTATTCGAACGAGGAAAGAGTCTTAACGAGTTCGTCCGATATAATCTTTCGTGCACAGAAAATTTCCACACCCATTTCTCTATATTAGTCCGTAAAAGTCCGAATTTGCATGAACATCCGTCGGCAAGACGTATACATATAGCGGAAGCTGTGGAATGATTCGGGCGCCCGGTTCACATTGTTACGGACGAGTCTTCGTTACAACGTTACAAGAGCATTCCACGCGACAGACGGAACATCGGCCCAGGGACCCCTCCAACTGTCCCCTGAGGCTAGCACGCGTCGCCACGTGGCCAGGTAACGAAAAAATAAAAGAGGAACAAGAAAAGTAAAAGCCATCCTCGAGCAACAAACTTATTTCTGTGTACGAGGCCGGTGGCGGCCTCGTTTCATGCGCCGTTTCCCCCCACAGAGTTTCGAGCCAGTCGTCGATACAACTTTTTCGATGCTTTTTGATCCGTCTCGATGATGACCCAACGCGAAGAATTTGATTCTCGATTGCCTCTCTCAGCGGATTACCGAAGACCCCTCCACCCATTCTACGCTGCTGAACGTGACGAGCTCCAGTGCACGG
This sequence comes from Dufourea novaeangliae, assembly GCF_001272555.1. Lineage (NCBI taxonomy): Eukaryota > Metazoa > Arthropoda > Insecta > Hymenoptera > Halictidae > Dufourea > Dufourea novaeangliae. The sequence continues at coordinate 83,255 of NW_015374134.1, read as the reverse complement.
AAATGAAACTCGTCATTCTGATCTGGGTTCATTTGGTCCCGACTAAGCACCTTATTGGATTCGCAAAATCGATTTTACCTGGCGCTTTACGGTAGGTACAATTGAAATTACTCCGACAGTCAGTTCTTCGCGAATAACACCTCAAATATTACGTACACCCAATTTTGTTTTTACACACATTGATTTCTTTTTTCTACACAATTTTGATTTAACACGAATTAGAAACAAAATTTCATTCTCTTCTTACACGATCCGTTTTGATTTAACGATATCAATCTAAATTTTAGGAAACAATTTTTTATGAAAATTGACGAGCAAATTGGATAATCCTTTTGTCAAAAATGATCCTAATGAGGAACGAACTGAGAAATTCCAACGTAATCTGAAATTATTAATGACATTATGAAATAAATGATTTGAATTGATGAACATGATATCATTAAATACAATCAAAACAGGTACACATCGATTAATAACTGAATTCGTTACTAAGACGAGTGAAATATCGGCACCACAGGAGACAAGTGCTAATTTTGTTCAAGAGATCGCAGAAAGAATTTCACTAATGGAGCACGAATATGATCAAAATATTTTCTTTTCGTTTCCAGTGATAATTTACTTTACATAATACATTTTTATATACATGTACAATCTTTATAAAATAAAAAGTAATTTTCTATTTTTCCATAGATACAGTATATTTTTCTACACGAAGTTTTTTACACGCATTCTTCCGGAACGTACCTATCGAGTAAACAGAATTGGGTGTACAGCATAAAAACGGTTTGTGATGTGAGATTGTGTGCACTAGAAATATTGAGTCAGTGCAAATCTTTTGGTGGATGTTCTACGAATGATGAGATCGCCAGTTATATGGAAATCATAAACAATTATGTTAAGGGGTTACATATGTTTAACCAGTCTCAAATTGAATCAAAGCTAACCTGGTAACTGCATTTGACGACTACAGTAGACGCCTACTTTATTACTTTACTGACAATATCTGGAACATTTCTCACCGATCGACAGTACGAAACTTCTTTAAATTACATCCAAACATTAGAAAATCGGTATTGTTATGCCTCCTAGTTCGTTGTTTATCATGAGCAAACACATTGCAAATATATTTTATAAACAATTATAAAAGAATATTTTTAAAAATGTTCTAAATACAGTAATGTCCCGATAAGTGTGAGTCGATTTGCTCACGATAAGCGTGAAGTTGTCACCCCTACCACGGGGGAAGGGGGCTGTGGAATCAGTCAAGCGTATAATTTTTGGACCGGCGCGCCGCGGCGGCTTCCCTTTTATGAGCCGACAGTTAATCGAGGGGAACAAATGCAACGACGAAACTTTTTGTTTTTGGTTCTTTGTTAACGAAAGTTTTACTAACATTCTCGTGAGATTCTTCTGATTAAAATGATAACAAACACGATATGATTTGAACCATATTTGCTTATGATTTATCAGAAGTGATAATGAACGAATATGAATTGTTAACACTTTCTAGATGAGTAAATATGATCCATATTATGTCGTATTTGGTATCATTTTAATCAGAAAAATCTTACCAATATACAAGTAAAAAGTTTCATTAACAACGAATCAAGAATAAAAAAGTTTCATCGTTGCATTAGCATTGTCTCGCGCGCCGGGCAACAATGTATGGGCTCGATCGAATCGACGGACGGAGCGGGGGAATGTACGACGATTAGTCGAAGCGTTCAATCGTCAGCGACTGCCCAGAGAGCTGTCGACGAATAAAATGTAGCTGGATCACCTCCATTCACACGTATTTTTATTATTGGCCAAAACGGTACACACACAATCGGACTGTGTGGTCGGCTATAATGTAACCATTGGTGGCGAGAGCGTCGCAGGCGGGCCACGCAGCCGAGTCGAGTGGAAAGAGATGCTTTCTCTGTCTGTTCTCTACGTCGGTTGTCTTTTTCTATGTCGGAAAACTACAAAGGAAAGCTGCCGAGGTTCGAGCTTCGAGCAAAAAACAGATTGACGAGGTGCTGACAACTGTCCGTGCTCACCGTGAGTGTGACTCTGCGGAACCGAGGCATTCACACTTATGGGGACACTACTGTAGTCTTAAAATGATTATTCATTCTTGATTTTATAAAAACAAGATACCAAAAAGGTGCAGTGAGCGGGTTAACAAATTTTGTACGTGGTTAAAATTATATTTTATTAAAAAACGAAAATACATACTTTTATTTTTTGTATAAAATGGAACCACACTAGGGGTGAGAGCAAAAAAAATCAGATGTTAAAAATGAAGTACAACCCTATTGTAAACACTTAATGTATTATGTATCGATGTCAATATAACAGGGTGAATTGTTGTTTAGAACGAATATTGACACGATTGAGCGTGTTTTATTGTTTAAACAAAAAGTGAAGCTGAGCTGCTGAAAAGAAATTGGGAAATGAAAGGAATAAATGTTACAAACACTATACATTTTTTACATTTTAATTATATAAATACAGTGAATAATAATATTCCAAAAATTTCTATTGAAAATGCATATGTTACAAAAGAATTATTGTGTATTTCATTCAATTATTAGTATATTATAATTAAATTTATTATTAATCTACTGTTTTAGAGAAACACCTATCATAACTTTGCACTCACCCAATAATATACTAAATTATTGAATGAGAAATTATTGGATTTGTTAATAACAAAAGGATTATCCACTTTGTGGTACAATTTTTACCATGAGAATAGACACCTGTATCTTTTACGTGATTCTTGATAAGTGTAGTATTTGCAACTTATTGACGTAGTAAGAACAATATTAATTATTGTAACAAGTAAGAAAAGCTGTAGGTATGTAGTTGTTCTATGATGACACGTGAAAGAACAAAATTCAAATGATTACTAAAATAAATAGAAGAATATATGTTCTTCTAGATTACGTATACGGTGATTCACAAATTTCTTCGTGGATGGGTTGTCTTATTTATTCGACCAAAGCGCATACCAAACTGCAAATCTTATTTGAAAATTAAGAAAAATTCATCTCAAAAGGATGATAAAAATAAAGATAGCAGGGATACATAAAAAGAATGCATAAAAATGTAAACTAATTGTTATTTGGATAGTGTGCGAACGAATGTGTGACTGTATGTATATGTATTATCACTAGACTGCGAATGGTTATGCAAATATAGATTTTTAAGCATTGATTTAGAGGAACTGTAGTCGAACCAAGATCTGTTTACTTTATTTACTTTTCTACCAGGTTCTAAAAAAAATAAAAACCTTTACGAAAATTTATCGAACTCTTATGTATAGTGAATTCTAGAAAATCATGTCTGCTACAAATAAATAAAATCCGCAGTCTAATTATTACTAACAATAATCTATTTGAATATTTTGTGTAGTGATCCTTAAAGAAATTCGGACTTCTCATCGCGCCCGTGTGCAGTTCATAAAACAAAATTAGCGAAAACGTAATTCATTTGGTATTGCCGATGTTGGACATTTTACGACGAATACGACAGCTGTAAAAAAAAAAATAAATGACGTAAAGCGCAAGTGCCGATGACGGTGTATCTGTCCCGTATATTCTGTCTCAGAGCCATATATTTAACCCCATATAGTTTGTCACGTGATCCTTGAACGTTTTATATTGCCACTCTGTATTTGCTGTGGGCTGTGTGCGCATGGGAACTTCGAAAAGAATACATACTCACGCGTAAACTCGCCTTGATCGGGATGCGTTTGTCGATTTCGAAGACAAATATTAGAGTCATTTCGTATGTAAACTGACGAATTTTTAAGGGACCATTCCACTTTGACGACCGAATAAGTGTAGTTATAAGTATGTAGGAATTTTTTCCTCAGTAAATTCAATATGTATTCAAATGCATCTTGTTAGTAATTATTGAACTACTCATAAATAGTATAAAAAATTATAAAAATGATGATATTTTATTTTGTTTTACGTTTTTTCTTAGTGTGAAAGTGACATCTCAACAAAAAGATATCTCCATGACGCAGATGATTTCTCAGCTGAGACTCATCCGAAACAAAAAATTCGAGAAGATTGTTAATTAGTATGTGTGTCACTATAGCAGGCACCACAATCATGTTTATATCTTTAATTTGTCATACTTTTTACATAACAAAACCATTGAAAAAGAAGTGCTTTTCTTTAATTATTTTTATAGGACGCACGCCATTTTGTTATTCTTGAAGATAAATTATTGATTGTGATTCCTGGGATAGCGACACTTATACTAATTAAGAATCTTGAAGAAATTGAATTTTTTGTTTCAGATGTGTCTGAGCTGAGAAACCATTTGCGTCATAGAGATACATACGTATACATATGTACACTGACGAACAAACTCGATTTCCGCTGGCAGGAAAAAGTGGCGTAGTTGAAGGGTCGCATGCCACTTGGTATCAGGAATTACTGAAATTTATGCCAAATTAATATTTGGTTTAACATTCATTTCAGTACGTAAAATATGCCAAAGGGTAGGAAGCCCTTTTCTTACGCCACTTTTTCTCCAAGCGGAACGCGAATTTGCTCGCGAGGATACCTTGTTTTTTGAGATGTCACTTTCATGCTAAGAAAAAACATAAAAAGTATATTAAAATTATTTTTGCAATTTTGTTTATACTATTTATAAGTAGTTCAATAAATACTAACAACAAGCAGTTGATAACATATTGTATTTACTGAGGAAAAGAAGTCTAAACTTAGCTTAACTTAAAGTAGGAGGACCCCTTAAGTATACAAGGTGTTCATCGTAATACGATCGCTACGATTTTTGCGGATACTGCCGATAATATAATCTGACAAAAAAGAATGTTGTGAACAAAAGTTAGTAAGCAATCGACAATAAATTGCATTAACCCCTCGTAATCACCCGGGGCCCAGACCACCCGAACCACGGTTTAAAACTTTATATCTCTATATTTTATGTTTTATCGACAAAACAAAAATAAAGAAATTTATGATTTCTTTTAGTAAAAAATTCATTTTTTAAGAACTTTCACTTTCACGGTTTTTGTTGAATATGTTAACATACTTTTCTTTAGTAAATTTTACTAGGAACTAAAAATAATAACGTTCTCTACCTGTCGTTATTACTAAAACAATAGTAATAATTATACACGATATTGTATTATTTTATTCGACCAGAAATAAACGAGTGAATGCAATTTAAACAAATTAATATGTACACCTACATATTAGGAATATCTGTGAGATGTCGACGTTTGCAAATGGAATTTTTATTTTCATAAAAGAACTTTTAATAACGAAATAAAATTTTCTGAGCCTAAATTTCTCGTTTAAATTTCTCAAAATCATTTTAGAATAAAGCTGCATTAAACAGAAATTGCATTCGAAAATTCTGTCTTGCAACACAGAATGTGCTAAAAATGTACGAGTATGTACATAGTACAGTGTTTTATGGTTTCTTATTAATTTTGTAGGCTTTTGTGAAAGCATTATGAGAGGTTCGAAGGGTCTTTCTGTATTTAACCATGTATAATTCTGCAGTATCTATAGAACCCAGAGAGAGCGCAGCAACGACTCAGCAGCAGCTTCATCTTTGTAGTTTCAGCCAATTAGGATCTCGGAAAATCAGGCGTGTCCGATCGAAGTGTGAAATTGTGTTTGCCACATGGCACGCGTCTGCGGACAGATTGTTAGCGAGAAATTAGCAAAAGTTTGCTTTTTGCTTCTTTGAAAACGTTCGATTATATCGCTGATGTCCGTTATCCCTCTTCTACCCTTATAATTAATTGAATTTATATAATATAACGCATTAAAGGTGAAAAATATACAGAATTGGATATTCTATAACTAATATACACAGTTATTTATTTTTTAATATTTCGTTTTTATTCAATATCACATTAATTAATTTTTATTTTTCTTTCAGTTTCTTCTTCAGTCAGACACTTCCAGTCACTACATAAAATCTTAAATACATTAATTTTTGCTACAGAAATTACCGGGAACATGATCGATTAACAATACGAATAATTAAGTGCCATTGCTTATTTTACAAATAATAACAGAAGAACAGAAACTAATAATTCTTTTACCGTAATCTAAGAAAGTCTTAATGAGAAATTACGAGAAATGTAAAAAGAAATTATAACAGCTTATTTTTGGTAAAAGAGAAACGAATATGTTATTAATTAATTAAATTATCAGTAGACTGCGGATTTGTATGCCAAATACAGTAAATTCTTGATGAGTGTTCGAAAACTCCTTGGCACTGAACATTCAATATTTCATAAAGTAATGGCCATGTGCGGTTGAAACAAATACCATTGGCTTCAGAATTCCAAGGTCTATCACTGTGCTAAACCTTATTAAAAAGTCATTGTGATACCAGAAGACCTTCCCTTGTCAGTGCCGAGGAGCCTTCGAACACTCATCGAGAATTTACTGTAACATTTTACAAAGTGATTCATGAAGACAAGAGCACAAGTAGGAATTTCTTTCCTCCCTTAAATGTTTTATTAGATTTAAACTAAAATAGAGATCTCGTTGCATCTGATGAAATTTGTATGTTTTAATTAATGTATTTTACAGTGCCTTATAGGCTTATACATGCATAAAATCCGCAGTCCGATTGTCAATAGTCTTTAAACATATCTTCCAGGTTTTTAGACAACACAGATAAAGTTCATGAAGAATGACAATTGAAGACAAATATAAATATTATTGTCTAATTTAGGACAACTGGAATGAAACAGCATTTATTCTGATAAGGGTCCTATAAAATTCCAAATAAAACAAGAAATACTTTAGTACACAATATTTTAAACAATGGTATACGCAATAAATACATAAAGTCAGCTGTCCACTCATTATTATCTCATTGTCAGCATAATTCCAAAAAGCTCAAAATTAAGAAAAGTATTTTATTAAAAACAATATTTTCCATTTATATATAGTATTTTTCACATAGACAAAGATGTCAACAACAATGACGTCCGATTTATTACAAGAGCAACACAGCCCGTTATTATTAACACTAAATACTTTTTCATTAACAAAATATAAGTACAAATTTTATTGTCTGGAAATCAAATACGAAGACAAACGAGCCGTTCATTTGTCGAAATGATTATCCCCACAAAAATATAAAAATATGAGACGTTAGGCAACAATTAAGTGTTTTCGCACTATTTGAAAAAATTAAAATAGTGGAGTTAGTCACTTTGGCCTGTGAACGGTTCCAATGCATCAGTAAATGAGTACATACCAGTGAATGAACATTATACAATATAAAAACCAGAATTTAAGGCTTTATATTTCTACAGTTTGTTTTATTGATAAAACATCAAAATTAAAAACTTTATGATATTTTTATATACAAAAACAAGTAAATAAACTTATCAAAATAAGCAAATGAATAAATATTGCTTTCTTTCAATTCCTTGCTGCATATTGGAAGAGATTCTGTGCAATTGGTTAGAAATGTTCATTTACTGAATATTGTTCATGACTGATGAAATCTGTATTTTTTCTTTTATTTAATCAAATACATTTTTCCAATTTTTTAAAATGAAATCTATACGTTATAAGGTATAGATATTAAAAATACTAATTTGTACATGCCAAATATTTAATATTATTATCATTCATCAAAATTCGACTTTAATAGTTACAAAATCTCTTAAGTGTTCATTCATTGGTGCGCTTACCCTAGTATACGAACGAACGTACACGGTCATTGTTATTCGTAATTATCGATTTTCGAGCGCACGGTAATAGACCGTGCCCCCAAACTGAAGTTTTAGGATTCGAAAAATCGCAGGGACCAACTGACGTTTCCACGGTAGCATCACAGAGCGATCTGGTCTAAATTACCGATTTAGAATTAACTTCGACCCTCCCCAGCGAGCCCTGATAGCTGGCCCGTATGCTCGAGTCTACACACCCCGCTTCTATCCCCCTGCCCATCAGCCCTCCGCCGATTTCCGCTCGTCGGAAACGTCATGTGGCGCATTAATTGGACCGGTACGGGGTAAAGGAAGATTCATTTTCGATGTTGTACGCTCCAAAGTCTGCACAACCCCTCTGTTAAAACGAAAATTCGTACAGTGTATGTTATACCGTTCGTTAACATAACATCTACTCTCTGAGGAAGCGACAAATTAAAGTTCTTTCTTTTGTGTGTTCCTTCTTCTAAGTGAAAAGCAATAGCTCTCTGATCACCCAAGTTCATTCAGTGAAACACCTTGGATCATACTTGACTAATAAATTGACATTGAAACTATACATACAAGTTAAAATAAAACATCAATTTAAGAGAAATGTGTTGGTTCCTTGGGAGGAAGTCGAAAGTTCATCGTGAAAATAAGCTATTAAAATTAATATTCAAGTCAATTCGGACATATGGGATATGGGATCCCAATATGGGAAACTGCAACCATGAGCCACATAGGTGAAATGGAAGCGTTACAATCAATAACCCTATACATGATAATCAACGTATCATGGTTTGTAAGAAATACAGACATATCTGATTATACAGGGTGTCCAAAAATAGTTATAAGTCCTTGAAACGGGTGATTTGGAACAACTTGTTTCTTAGCGAAACAGTTCTCCGAGGCTTTGTTAACGAGATATTAAGGAAAAACCCCGACCAATCAGAGCGAGAGTTTTCCGGCTGAACTGCCTGGCGTACCCCGCTCTGTCGCCAGGATGGAATACATACGGCATCGCGTTTAATTCGCATATTTCATCACAGAATGTGTGATGCATAGAATATTATTTTCATAAAATGTTTCAATATTTTTACATAGATATTTTCAGTCGTAATCAACTACACTTCGTATCAGGTCTAGGGTGTGATAATACATAACTCATTAAAATAGTACAAAGTAATTATTCCTATAAATATTACATATATGTATGAAATATTTAAAAAATTCAACCTGTCCAGAATTTTACAACTATTTCAGCTTAAGAAACAATTAATTTTTTAAGTTTAATGTCTTCAATTCGTTATTTAAAATATTTTACTGTCGAGACACTGTTGAACATATGTATAAAAACATTCATAATTATTTTATTCGTTGTCCTGTGATCTCTAGTTGAAAACATTAACAGATGGTTCTCAATATTAAAGTCATAGAACAATAGGACTAAATATCTTAAAAATATTATGAAAATTTAATAATAAGTACATCAAAATGACTGATTATGAGTCAGAAGTAAAATATTATGCCTAACGAACTCAATGTAATGAAGTTAAAACATTAATTGTCCATTAATTGTCTATAAATAAGATAATTAAGCGAATTTAGTTGTTAATCATTTTGTACGTCACAATTTTTTCCATATTATTCATTACATTGTTTTCAGTGTAGAAGGACAAATGAAACTACTGTTCAATCATACGTGCATTAAAAAAAATAAACCAGCAACGTTGCTCACCTTCATTATCTCCATTATTTCTACAGAAATAGAAAAAAGTTTATTGACGAAAGTTATATGGTATGAGAAGGACCATAAAATAGCAGAAATAATTTTGTTATAAGTCGAGAAATAATTAACAATTTGTGACAAATTTCCTATTTTGTATATAAAATATTTCACGAATAATTAACTTTTTAAAAAATATTTTTATTCCACAATGTTTTAGTATCATTAAAGAGAAAACATAATTAACCTTAAAAACTATGAAGATCTGCCACTTACGGAAAATTTGTTACTGCTATTAAACAACTTCTGTGAACAAACTTTTTTGATATCTCTAAAAATAACGGAGATAATTAAGATGTACATAACGTGCGTATATCCAGCCTACCCTATATACATATAGTTGAGTCGCACAACTGAACGGCCGAGTGGTGGGAAAAGCGCTCGGGTAATTGGCGCACGTTTATTATATAATTCCTGGAATTCTGGCCCTCTACAGCCCCGAAATATACGATAAACGGGCGGCCACTGTAATTGAGACGGCTTGATAATACGACATCTAACGGCAGTACCTACAAATAAATTTTGTTCCCCGTTACCATCAAATTGGGTTTGTGTATCTGCTACGCGAAGGCACTGTTGCCGCACCGTATCGAGAATTTTGTTACGCTGTTGCCTCATGTCCCTCAATACAATTCTGCCCATCACGAGAATGACGGAATACCTACGGCTCGTGGCGAGATTTCGATTTTCACCGAACGTAGGAAAAGAATGATGCGACCAAAAGAGATTCGAGAATAAAACAGTACTTACATACTAATGTGTGAATAATAAAACTTTTCTATTCAGACTTGCACTGATGCTTATTTTTTTAATCAATGGAATTACATACGAAATACTTGAAATGGTATTCCCGAGAAACAAATGGGTTTTCCGTTGACGACGACGAAAGGACCTCCCGGTCGAGAAAGGTCATTCTTCGGTTCGAGACGATTTAGAAAATATGTTTGAGATACCTATATCACCATAGTTTGCGTTACGCATTTACTCTGTAACTCTATTCATCTTACATACAATTTCTTAGAATCAAAGAAATCGAGTAAACCTACGAACAACTTTTTTCAGTACAAATAAACGCGCTGCCCAGCATTGATCGCCGAAGGTCAAAGTCCAGCGATCGTCCATCGGCATACATTGTAAGCAAACGTAGATGAGATAAGGAATGACGCGCCAATGAAAATTTGAACTTTTACAATTTGCAATATACATTAATGAAAGTGTCATGAATGAATTGAAGAAATTCTCCCGATTAAAATGCTTCCAAATTCAAGTTTAATTAAACAATTTTTACTAATACGTAATGTTGCGGATACAAATGATATATTATCGAAAATAATCTGAATGATGTCGTATTTGGACTCATTTCCACCGGCAGATTCTCCTCAGTTCATTCCTGACACTTTAATGAATGTATACTGAAAGCTATAAAAGATTCAATTTTCAATCATACGTTTCATTCTTTAACTGTTTACATTGTATTTCGATCGTCGGTCGCTGGTCTTTTACGTTCAGCCCTCGGCCTCTCGCTCGGCGCTCAGCAGCCCGTTTATTCTTGCTGGCCAAAGTTAGTCGATGGAAGAGTCAAGCGACAATGTCAACACGTGCGCTTCCGGTTCTTTAGCAGACGATGAGCTGAGGCAGACAAAAAAGTTTAAAAGGCCGCGTATCAGTGTGATTCATATTGCACTATCCAAAATTATATGCTGCTTATTTATTCATGGTATATTAGTCTAGTCTGTATATGTATACGAACTAAAATATGATTTACAATATGAAACTGCCTGCGCGAGAGTGGGTACGTCAGCTAGTTATCCATAAAATGATTTGAATGTTTATGAGAAGTTAAAGATTAGTTTAGATAATTAAGTTTTAATGGTTTAATTGAAATTAGTTGTTTAACAATGTATAAGAAAATGTTTGACAAAACACGCACAAAAATAGTAACAGACACTTTTTTCAACTTTTTTATCTTAGCCTATAATGAACATTTGAAATATGCCTCGTGTACACTTATAAATGTAAGGAAAAGAAAAGTGAAGCTGTGATGTTACAGTTTCTTTATTATCATAACTATATCATAACAATCTATGTATATATATATCGATAATTTTGCTTAATAACGATAGGCAAATCGAAAGCTAGTTTTATGACCGTTCTAGTCGACGTCCAACGAAACAGTATTCATGTCTCTTCGGTTTCAATCATCACTCGATGGTGACTTTCAGAGTGACCTAGGTCAGGCCACTACCGGGCCCAGTCATAACAAAATACGTCGGTCCCGATCTATTGCTTTGGCTACCCGCACAGACTACGTGCGTGACCTTCTTCGCACAATAATAGAATTTCCACCTTCTTATTCTATCCTTAGTTTACATATATGTAACACATATACATGCTGAAAATTTCATCGAAATCGGTTGACACTCAAACAAGCTACGGGCACCGAAGTAGTAAGAAATCTTGAGGTTTATAAGTCTAAAGTACGAGTTTCACCACTTTGAATAGTTTGTAACTTAATTAAATGTATAAGAGGTATTTGTTCAATTTTCACTATCAGAAAAAAAAAATTAAAGAAGGACCTCTTTAAGATTTTTACTATTTTCTTCGTTGTTCCAACAATTGTAATTTTTGCGAAATGACGAAAGCACGTCATCTAATACGTTAATCCTTCTAGCTTCCCAAAATAACTCAAGTCTAGTCCAATTTTTAAAAAAGAGCATGTATTCGCTTTGCTCCTCGCTGTATGTATTTCCATTTGATGCAAACACACAACTTTGATGAAAATTTGAAGTACGGTAGATGTGTGTGTTGTGAGAAAAAAGGAAGTGCGTAGTGGAACAGGTGCGGACGTAGCAAAGGTGATACGCTAAGTATGCATGCGACAGCAATCAGTTCTTAGTTCAAAATGTATCTTTGCTAGGCGACGAATGAAAGATTGACAGAGCGTATGCGATTAATTGTGTTCTTGTTGCGTCCTTTTTATGAAATATGTGTGTAAGTATATAACACCTGCGTTAATTATGTCAATAAATGATAAATAAATATTATTTCTCGGGAATTCTTTCCCTCGTGCCGTTCTTTCCCTTCCTTCGGCGAGAATCGAAATCTCGCCACGAGCCGTAGGTATTCCATCCTTCTCCTGATGGGCAGAATCGTAATGGAGAACATGTGGCAACAGCGTAACAAAACAATTGATATGATCGGGCATGTGCTGCGAGATTACATTTACCGACTCCCTCTGTTTTATCAATGCTCGTGGTAACATAGCCAAAGTGGCTGACAATTACCATAAGCGCCTCTAGCGGAGAATCCTTGAACTATACCACTGTTTATTCTTGAGTCTGGCTGGACGCGCCAAATAGTACATATGTATGTATGTAGAAACCAAAATGTAACTTCCGGAAGTGATAAAGTGACACAAATCGAATTTCCAAAATTAAATTTGAATTAAACTTGAACACAAAATGGTAAATACTACGAATTAGTTTGTTTAAAAATCCAATAATTTTATTTTTTCAAAATTCATTAATACAACAAATAATATTAATACAAACTTAAACCATTTGTAATTACGGAAAATAGGTAAACTTCACGTACATGAAAACCTGACACCATTTAATTCCTTTATTCTAATAAAAGAAATATTGGTTTAGCCAAAAAGTAGTCTTGTATTTGTGCAGTAGGTGATACCTTTTTTGTTTTTCGATACAAAATACTGCTCCTAAATAATAAAGTATATACATATTCTGAAACCGGACATTTCAACACGTCGTTTAAGAAAGAAACCATCACAATTGCGTTACATTTTTTTTAATTGACCTTGTGTTGAAAATCATTGACAAGAAGTTGTACTTTCAAGCAAACACGGTTTTTCATTTCCGAGTAGGGAAAAATACGGTATAAACAACAAAATATGACTTTCTATACATGTTGATAATACACCTTCCTTGCACAAACGACGCGTTGTAGTATCAACTTTCATAACATTGTATTGTTTATTAATAAAAATAGAAAAAGTATCATTTACATATTGCAGAAACATGAGACCACTTTTTTTGCCAAACAATTGATCTTTCAAGAAACCAAGAAAAATTTCAATGTTAATGGCAAATATTTTCTCACGTGACGAGTATACTCATCATTACCCCAAAAAGTGATCATTTCCGCATGACGAGTGTACTCGTCAGACACCGTTAAAGGGTTAAACTAATTCCTTCAGAAAGCATTCGTGACATGTTCCGTGCAGTCCGACAAAATCGGTATTCGGGATGATCGGCGTTTCCGATAAATCGACATTCTCCGGACAATCGTCGTTCCCCTTTGTACCGTGTACGAGAACGGTACCTACGATAAAAACAATTACGGCACCGAAGTTATCCAATGGGCGCAAAAATGAACGTTCTTCTTTTATTTTTTAACGAATACGAATAAACGGTGAACCAGCGCAAAAACCAACGAACCGCTTTCCTCGTGGACATAGTACGCGTTCCTCGGTATATGCACTCGAACGAAAAAGGAAGAGAATTTCTGGTGGCATGTACGGTGTTCGGATTTCATGGTGCCAACGGCAGAAGACAGAGAAAGTCTTACTCCCAGACGTGCGCCGATGGCGAGAACGTGGTGACAAATTAAAATGAGCGAGAGAGGCAGGTGGTGGTATCCGCGGTACTTCGTTTAAAGTTATGTATGCTGGCCAGTTTTCGGTGCCATATGCCGCAACAAGAGACATTGCCAACTTAAAGCCTTGCCCGGCTTTTTCCTCTTATTAATGGACTCCTTTAATACAATCTACTCTACTCACGAACTTCATTATGCATTTCTTACCTGAAGATTGAACGTTCGTAAATATCAGGTTGTAGGTATTGGGTTTGAAAAGGAATATGTATTATGCTGTTCGCACGAACGGTCGTGTAGTCACTGGAACTTTTACCAGACACCATGACAGTTTTGGATTATTGGTGGAGCTTCACCAATAGTTTAGTGGTGGATAACAGTGTCCAACAACTTTCAATTTTTTCGTGTCGTTCCTATCCTCGCTAGGGTAAGTGACCAATTACGGATGGTGTTCCTATTATGGAGGGTTAACTATATTTCTATGAATTAAAAACACTGTATTCATACAACATTTTACGGTACGAAACACATGTATTAAACGCAAGTGTACATTATGTGCTGAACAGCAGATTAGCAATTTGTATTGATTACACTGAATAAATGTAATCCGTTAATATGAAAGTTCAAATTTGTTATAATATTTCAAGCATACATTATAAAATTTGTCTTTCGTTAATTAAAAATATAAATTTACATTTTCTTAGATTACAAGTTACAAGGAAAAAATAATACTAAGTCATTTAGTACCAATTGTTTATGTCATATTACATAAATCCGTATAATGATGTCATATAATGTATTATATATAGTAATGTCATATTAATATTACAGAACCTCATATATTTTCGTTTTTATTGTTACGAGCCAGGGCTAAGCGGCTGTGCCTATTTCATCACAGGGAGCCACTAAGATAGATTGTGGTGGACGAACCTGAGCCTGTTTATTTCATCTCAGGAAGCCACTAGGATGGTTTAGACGTCGTGGACGAACTTGTGCCTATTTTATCACAGGGAGCCACTAGGAGATTGGTAGTCGTGGACGAACCTGTAACTATTTCATCACAAGGAACCACTAGGATTGTCAGTGTGGGGCATGGGCCTCGTGACTTTAGGAATTCGGTGCACTTCGAGCGATAAAAGTGTGCCTTTGTGGGTTCGCTTTTAGCTGGGAATTTATATATTATTCTAGAGTTGAAATGAACACTGAATTATGAATATATATATGTATATAAAGTATATTCAAGAAAGTAAAGGTTTTACAAATATTAATGTAAGTTGTGGTCGCGGAAGCCAATTCCGACGTTCTCGGTTTTCACGCACTGAGAAATGCGGGGGCCTGTTGTACGGAGTATAGCTTGCTTTTAAAAATACTTGGAAGGAACTTTAATACCCGATCTTACTAACTAGACTTCTGGTATGAGTATGACAAGCTGATGAGCTGTACTCATCCCTTTAGAGTAAAAAGGTAACGACGACACCGTACACAAAATGCTACAAAACTTTCGATCGACTCAATAATTCGCGTATGAAAACTTAAAATTTTTTCCGTTTATGCCAACAAAACACATTAAGAAAGGATAGTAGGGGAGAGCGGGAACAAGTGATTAAAATGAAAGAGAAACACGTTTTAAATCAGTTATTTGACTCATACCACCCTTAGGAGGACGAAGACTCCTACCCAGTTAATTACATACATGTATATTTTCCTTTCTTCGGAAATTAGATCTGTTTGTCTAAACGGTTTCATCATATCCATTGTCAAAGGAAAGACATCATCGGCCGCAAACACGTAAGGCAGACATATAGAATTGTTTCTTACGTTTTCTTCATTTGGGATATTTAAGCGTTTCTTGTCAAGTTTTTCATAAAATTTTTTATTCTGAAACTCTGCCATTTGTACCAAAATCACACATAATAAAGTGATAGCTTCAATCCACTATTGGTAGTAAAACTATACTCCGTCGACCTTTGTAATTATAAAATTCAGACCCGTTTCCATTTGGAGGAATAATTTCGACATGTTTTCCGTCGATCGCTCCAAGACAATGTGGAAAATTCCACCTTTCTTCAAAAACTTTCCCTATATTCCTCCATTCTTCTTCTTTCAGGAACACAACGCAGAAATGATGTCAGGTGAGTCAATTCCTCATGATAGCATCGCGGATGTCGATGAATTACCTAGGTGTGCCACGGAAGACGTTTATACAGCACAGTCTGGTACATCAACACCACAATATAACCGACCGAGGACCTATCTGGGAAGCGTAATATGTAAAATTCTGTTATTATGAAAATCAGTTCTGCAATTATTTTTGAACTTATATAAACACTACAAAAGTAACGGTTATAGAAGTGATATGGTCTAAGTATAAGATTGAAATCTAGGTTCTTCATAATAGTTATTCAGACTAAAAGATTCTTCGTAACTCTTACAATCGGAACCTTTATATGTATAACAGTTTGAAAGAGTTATTTTCGGAACCGATTAAAGCCCTGGTAGTAATGCAATAACGAGTTTCGCAACACGCAAGTAAAGAGAAACGTTTATAAATTTTTGCAATATAATTAACTATTTTCTATCTTAAGGTAGAAATGTTTGAATAAATCGTATCAATGTTCACTAAATGTTACTTGCCAGAGAAGGGACGAAGTGTTCGTCGCACTATATGAGTTAACAAAGCATACCTGCATGTTAATCCTTCGAAAACAACAGTGGAAGTGAAAAACAAATTAGGTGAACATGAAGACGTAGATGAAACCGAATGTAGAGTCCGAGCCGCAACCCCTAGAGAGCAATGGGACTCGCGGATGAACTACGAATTAACCAGCAGTCCAATTCAACCGACATCCTCCGATATAAGAATCATCGACATGGAGCATCATTTCGCATGTGAAAGGCGTATTCTCTGCTAATATTAAGAGAATGTGTCTATCAATTACACCACACTTTCAAAATGAATATACAGGGTGGTCCATGCAACTTACACACCTTAAATAACTTCTAAAGTATGCATTGTATGAAAAAATTTGTTATGCAAAGTTGCATGGTTTAGAAGAATACATTATGGAGTGCATATAATTTCTGTGTAGATGGAGACGTTTCAGAGATTTCAAGGTCAACTTCGTTATTTTGAAGGGAATGCTATATTTTGTATGCCAAAATATCGAAGAGCGTTAAATTCTGAATAAAAAAGTTTTGATTTATAAGCTCTAAACCTAATAATTAACAAATAATTTCACTTCCTTCCTTGAAAATGTATTGTGCGTAATATCAAGTTGGAGATTCAATATCAGATTTCGGCATACATAGCTATAGTTCTTGTTGCATTTTTACGGCACTTACCATAAACTAAAGGCATAAACCATTTTTCGCTATTATTAAATTTCATTCTTGCTTTTTGTTCGGGATTGAGTGAGACGCGGCATGGCGGACCGCAGCTCGCTGAGTATTCGATATGTAATTATCGCGCCGAATTCGGTCATTGTCGCCGGAGACTAAGAGTTACGTCGTGGGTCATGGGTAATCATAGTGTCGACACCTGTGGGCCACCTTGTACAGTTACAACGGCATCCTTCTCCAACCACTGCCAGAGACTTTGTCTGGCAGTGTGCGCTCATTCACACCAAAGGACGTTGCTGTGCGAATTGTGCGAAGTGCTTACGTGAGCGAGAGCAATGGTTTTTATAGATCTAACTGCCTAATTACCCGCGACGAGCCTTTGTCTTCGTCTATTTGTGAAAAATTTTCTTTCTAGTAACGTGCAAATTAGTTAAAGGTGCTCCCCCATTATAATCCATTTAGATTACCGGTGCTCCGGGTTCTATTTATACTACAATCATTTTTCGGTGGTCTGAAGTATTGTTTTATACTCGTTATCGTCTTTGTTACGTTGATTTATTTGTGTACATTTAACGCTTACAATAAACTGCTAATTGTTACACAAGTACGAGAAGATGCTCCTTCGCAACTCTTTCCTGGAGACTAATCTCGAATATTTTATTTCACTGAGGTAATCACGTATAAACGCTGATGATAACTTTAATACTGAAACACGAAGAGAATAGGCGACTGCGGTCATGCAGAATCTATAGTGTTGATAAACATTGTCATGTAAACACCGCAGTCTGACGTAAATCTTTACTAATACATATTGAATCTGGAACTAGATATTACGCACAGTACAGTTTCAAGAAACGAGGTGAAATGTTTCGTTAATTATTAGATTTAGAGCTAAAAAGGTCAATACTCTTTTACTCAGAATTCAACACTCTTCGATATTTTGGCATAAAAAATATAGCACTCCATTTAAAATAACAAAGTTGGCCTTGAAATCTCCGAAACGCCTTCACCTAAAAAAATATTATATGCACTACATAATGTAACCCTCCAAACCATACAACTTTCATATAAAAATATTTTCATACAATGCATACTTCGGAAGGTATTGAAGGTGTGCAAATTGCGTGAACCACCCTGCATATGTACACGGACGAGCAAACTTGGCTTCCGCTAGAGGAAAAAGTGAATTTGGTGATGGGCCTGCTACCATTTAGGTTTGGGAGTTACTGAAATAGGCCGAGTTTGCTCGCCGGTGTATCTTCACGAGCAAACTCGGCTTGCGCTAGGGAAATAAGTAACGTAGGGAAAGGGCCTCCTACCATGCTCCTACCTCTTGATATTGGGAATTACTCAAATTTATGCCAAATTAACATTCGATTTAACATTTATTTCACTATCTGGAATAAATTTACTAAGTGGTAGAAGACGTTTATTCTACACCTCTTTTTCCCCTAGTGTAAGCCGAGTTTGCTTGCGAAGGTACATATATGACGTATCTGTGCAAATTGAGTATTAATGCATAGTTTGTTAACTCCACGTTTATCTAACGAAAAACTGATCAGAAATAAAATTGTTCATTTTTCCTTTTCATTCTCAAATGTCCATACTTCCACATGCGGCAGTGTATGAAAAAAATGTTTTCTTCGAAGTTTCTGTAATGGTGCGATTTTTTTACTATGTCCGCTCAGTGCACTGTTGCAAAAAAAGAGGCGTTCATGGTAGCCAGAATTACTCGACGTAGGAAAAAAACCAAATAAATTCTTAAATATTTCCTAGTTTCCTGATTTCGATCACAATACTTAGTTTGGTATAACACGCATCATAAACAATTATCATATCGCACTTTTCTCTGCTACTGAACATCTTACTTTTACGGTTTCATATTGATGATGTCTAACATGTAACAAAGAAGGTGTTCACAAACATGACTTGCCGTCGTAAATGATGTGTTCTCACGTTGACCGAGTATTATGAAATATTTCCTAGTAGAAGATTATTAATTTGAAAATATCTCAGTCATTATTCATTTTATACCGTCTTTTGTATAATACTTTTTTACGCAGAATTTGGTGCTTCGTTCGCATTCGGGACATACTATTGGGCATTCTATTTAGAAAACTAATGGTGATCCTCATATCTCGATAAAAGACCAAAGTAACAAAAAACAGATTATGGCACTGTATGTCCCTCTGGAAACCACGCAACATTTGTTTGAACAATGTTTTTGTACAACAAATAACTTACGAGTCATTTGAAGTCGTCACGTTACGAGACTCTCTCTGTAGAAAAAGAAAGTTAAAATCTGTTAGAGGGTTTTAAATAACTGTCAGTGGTGGGCAGGTACCTGGGTATCCTGGTCATGAAACAGTTTGAAACTTTATAGTTATAAACACTAGGGTTAAGGAAATAAATTATCGTATTCTTCCCCGAAATATTTTTAACTGTTGTATGATATGTACTGTAATTGACATACATATGTGTATGGATTATTTTTGCGTCATAAACAAGAATCACTTCCACCTGCGTCTACACATTGATTCTGTTAATTATACTGTATAAGAGTATCAGCCGATAAAATCAGTAACACTTGCGGGACAGTTTTGTTACCATGACGAAAAAGTATTGATTAGTCAGTCTCTGGAGTATACCTAAATCATAGACACATGTCATAGACTGCGCGGTCTTATGGTAGGGATGAAACGTGACGTACAGGACAGATGTAGCGCTGGAGTAACTCCTCTCTTGCTCGCACATCGCAAAAGGAGGAGAGAAAGCGACTGTATAGGACGAAGAAAAGGAATGCTGCACACATGTAATGCCTCCACTACAGTCGTAGCGTAGGAGAATCACCCACCAACAGTCCCATTAGAAAGAGAGGAAAGTTACTCCAGTGTCTCTCTCTAGTGTCGCTTTATCCCTATCATAAGACAGCGCAGACTATTATACATATATGTCTATGACTTAAATCCTTAAAATGGTGGCCAATTAAATGCGTTCCATAGTCATCTACTACAGGCAGGGGTAATGTCTTCGTTTACTATTTTCCTAATATAATTCCTATCTATCTTTCTATCTTCTAGATCTGACCATCGTTATGATTTTTTCCACAAATTATTCCCGGAGGCATAACAAGATCCATTAAAGCCTCTAATGTTTTGAGAACACCGCCATATTGTTGGTTAAAATCAACATAAACAAGTTTTAGTAATTTAATACATAAAATTGTAATTTCATGTGAGGAACAGATTACAAAGATATAAAACCCTAGGTACGAACTACATAGACTGTAGACTGTAGACTATACAAATAGGGTGTCCCAGCTAACTTGTTCACCTAGTATAATGACTTAACAGTACACTTTATGAAAATTTTGAGGCGTGGAACTTAAATGTCATCGAGGGGCATATCTTTCAAAGTACGTGCTGTTTTTGTGGATGGAGGTATTTAAATTTCAACACATTCTTTGTGTTTCACACATTATTTTAATGGTATTTAAATTTCAACACATTCTTTGTGTTTCACACTTTTTTCTTCACATTATTTTAAAGATCAACACATTCACTCCGAATTTGACACTCTATTGATCTGTGGTACAAAAAATACGGCATTGCGTTAAAAAAATCAATGTAGCTTCAAATCTCTGAAATGCCACCACCCACAAAAAAAGCTCCTACCTTATAAGATGTGCCCTTTGAAGCCATTTAAGTTCCACGACTCAAATTTTTCACAAAGGATACCGTTAAGCAGAGATGGGCATTATTTAGGTAAAAAATTATTTAAATAACTCTTTATCTTTATTCGTTATTCGAAGCTTGAATAAAAAAAGTATCTTTATTCGACGAGCATCTATTGAATAAATTTATTCGACGAGAATTATCCGACGAATAAAAGATACTTTTTTATTCGGGGCGTTTTATTTATAGCGTCGATGATATTTTCATCTTTTATTTGTACCTTTTATCCGAAGCCTGAATAAATCTTCAAATAACTTTGGCTAACCAGCCAGCTCGAAAAAACGCGCTGGCGAGCGTCGAGCGTCGAACGTCAAAGGCCAACGACCGACAGTCGACATACAATGTAAACAGACATAGATGAGATAAGGAATCTCACACGATTGAAAATTTAAACTTTTACAATTTTCAATATATAATGAAAGTGTCATGAATGAATTGAAGAGATTCTCACGATGAAATAGCGTTCAAATTCGAATGTAATTGAACAATTTTTACTCATACGTAATGTTGGAAATAAAAATGATATATTATTGAAAATAGTCCGAATGATGTCGTATTTGGACTCATTTCCACTGGCAGAATCTCCTTAGTTCATTCGTGATGCTTTAATGAATGTATACTGAAAATTCTAAAAGAATAAATTTTTGTTCATGCGTGTTACGTTTCATTCTTTATCTGATTATATTGTATTTCGATCGTCGATCGCTGGCTTTATTGAACCTGGACACGCCGATTTCGATGCCCTTTATATGGAATATAGTTCACGGGAAAATATTTGACACAAATTTTGTTTATATTGGAAATTGTCCATACTGAAGGGGATGAAAACAACCCTCAAAGTGGAAAACATATACATATCTTGGTATAATATCTCAGGAACTAGAGGGTATAGCAAAAAACTTTATTTTTAAAATGTGCGTGTACGGCACTTAACTCGCGACTGACTGCTTGAGTGATTCTAGAACGCGATGACCGATGCGCTCACGATAAATTAATGACGTGAGGGCTATTTTGAATGAAGGTGTGAGGGTGATAAGTAAATGTTTTGCTCAGTTGCTAAACTGATGGATGTATTTATAAAGTAACTGTGTACTACAACTGGTACTGGTGTGTACTCCACGAGTGCTGGTGAGTTTCTACCAATTTCTTCCTCTCAAGAGTCTCAAGCTGTGCGTGTTGTCCTCAAGAGGGTGTGTCTTGTCGAAAAGAAGTGGGTGCAAAAACGGTAGAAAGTCGGGTGTAGCTGGTGTGTGATTGGTTTGAGTGGTAGTTGTTTCCTTATTAGGAAATGTTGGAGGAAGTAACTAAGGGGGTAGAAAGTAGGGCTGACTAACAGTCAAAAGTAAGAAGGGTGGTGGAAGGAAAGGTAAGAGTGAAAAGATTTGCAGAAAAAGATAACCTGCGATTGAGGCGTACAGTGGTGGAAAGAAAGGTGCGAGTGAGAGGGTTTGAATAAAGGGATGACCTGTGGATGATGTGTACGGTGGTGACGAAAGTTTATGGCTGTGTTTTCTGGTGATTTTATGATGGTGATTTAAAGTCGAGTGTAACGGAAACGTTTTAAACGTTTTACGGTTTTAATCCGGGTCTTAGAATTTTCGGCACGTAAATGCAATTAAGATAATTTTCGTTGCCTTGAAGAAATAATAGATTGTTGTACTGGCGTTCTCAAGGCCCGTACAGTGCGGTATTGAATGAGAAATTTAGTCACATACATGATCTTTTTGAGATGTTAAACCAAATTTAATTCAAGGAGTAGTAATATAACCATTTATTGAAAAATGAACGAGGGTTAACATCGAATGATTAAATGCGATATTGAAGAATGTCGTGGAAACCGACTCTGTTTCGCTTTAACGACAATGTCGCGTGATGATCTCGGAATGGATTTACACGGATATCAAGGGATAGCAACGGTTTGTTATCGTCAAAGCAAAAATCTTCCCCTGGGACGCTATTCCCCCTTCAGTTTTGTCATCAAATGCGCATTATCGCGTTGCCTGCAGATGGACACTGATCGACTTTGCCACGTGACTTTTAAAACAAATCGATCTACAGCACCCCGTTAATACACACTTAGGGTGAACGCTCCTAATATCGCCTACCCAAATTCAAATCGTTCTCAAGTGAAGGATATTTGATATTTTTGTATCTGATTAGTTTCGGATAAAAAAGAAATTGTTTGTGTTTCATGTACGACAGGTTTGAACTGTTACAATCGAAACATTTTCAATCTCGATTGGAAAAAGAAACACAAGCAAAAATTAGGATCGTGTAGAGATGGACATAATATTGTCTATTTCAAATTATACTCATTTGTGCGTTTATTAGTTTTAACCGTACGAATATTTTCGAGTCTTTTTGGCCATACTTCTTTTAATGGTGTATGTTCAAGAAATGTCGTTGTTAAAAAGAATAATGAAATACAATTTCAAAATATTTATAGTATTAGATATTATTTTTTGATACGATAACATTTACATGCTGGGAAAACAAAGTTCAGTTCTGTAGCCTTTCAAATTTCGTGTCCTTGTCTGTAGCAAATACTACACTGAAAGGTAGGCGATATTGAGTTCACGCTGGCAAAACACAAAAATATTGTTGCCGTTATCAAAAACGTTGAAACCAATTAAATTGTAGAAGCACACCAGTAATTAGATACTTCCAGTAAATATTCATGCCAATACGGCATAAAAGTGTCACGATTCCATGAATTTTTACACTATCAAGATTGACTAAAACACTTCTCATTTGCTGCATGTTGCTCATACGAATAATTCATTACCAACAGATAGGTAACAGTAAATCCTCGATGAGTGTTCGAAGGTTCCTAGGCACTGAACATTAAATGACTACCTGTGGCTGAAACAAGTATCTGTGGCTTTCGAATTCCAAGCTCTATCACTGTGCTAAATCTCATTAAAAAGTCATCGTTACACCTAGAGACCTCTCTTGTCAGTGCCTAGGACCCTCGAATACTCATTGAGGATTTACTGTATAGCACTTCCTTTAGGGTCCTTCCACGCGAAATCGGACACCTTATGGAGCACCATTTCGGATTTTGCTCCAATTTGGATATGCTGTATTCTTTATCTATGTATAAACGTATCTCGAAGGATTTTTGAAAATTTAATAAATTGTAGATTTTACAGCTGTTTGAAATTAACGGTCAACTTTTTGTCAATAAATCATAACTATTCAACTAACAAACTGATCAAAATGAGCTTTGCAGGTACTTACAGTGGAGACATAAAGAGTGCCAAATAAAAATTATTTCACTTAAAAAAAGATATTTTTAACCATTTATTTTGTAATTCTTGTAAATAAATGTAATTTTATAATAGTAGGGCCCAATTGAAAAATTTGAAAAGAAATTGAGCAATTTTAAAAAATGTGGGTACTTTAAAATTTGATATGAAAATTGATTAAAGTTAACGCTGCGTCGAAACCCATCGACTCGAACGGGCGAGCCATACCGGCTAGCCTACATACTTACAATTATGTAGTATCACACGGCTTGGCCGGTAAAGCTGATGTAATTTGATGCAGCGTTCACTTCAATTCATTTTTATACGGCCAATTTTAAAGTCTCCATATTTTTGAATGTATGCCCATAAAGAGGACAAATAGGGCTATATCCTCATTTTTTCAAACTTTTAAATAGTTCGGCAGTATAAAATCAGGGCATTTATTTAAAACAATTGCAAAATAAATAGTTAAAAAATATCTTTTTTTAACTGAAATCATTTTTATTTGGCACTCTTTATGTCTCCACTGTAAGTACCTGCAAAGCTCATTTTGATCAGTTTGTTAGTTGAATAGTTATGATTTATTGACAAAAAGTTGACCGTTAATTTCAAACAGCTGTAAAATCTACAATTTATTAAATTTTCAAAAATCCTTCGAGATACGTTTATATATCGATAAAGACTAGAAAATATCCAAATTGAAGCAATATCTGAAATGGTGCTGCAAAAGGTGTCCGATTTCGCGTGGATTGACCCTTTACGAGATATTAAGAGTGGCAATATTATGTGCTAGACTACTATATTAGGTGAAGCTACCCTACTTTTATTCTCTACAATTATATTACGTTATCCCATAACTGGAAGTTTTCTTCAAAGTTCACACCTGTACATTTATACAGGATGAATTATATTGTAAATCTGACGTTTTCCCCGTCCTGACATTAAGAGAAAAAAATGCTTGTTCAATTACTTTTCATCAATTAAAAAGTTAGACGTGGAACTAATGAAAAATAATTTTTTATATATTACATATGAGTTGTATAGAGAATTGCAACTAATATAAATTGATATGAAAAATGGTTTAATCAGTTTTTATCAGAAGTTACATTCAGTAAGCCCTAATTGTACTGGTAATACAAAAAAAAAGTAAAAAATATCGACTTCAATGAAGTATATAATTAATGCAGTGTCATAATGAAAAGAGTACCTAAAAATGTAATACAAACAGTGTTGATACACATTTTACTCTGCACTAGTCGAACTGAGATATGCCAGATAGCACATGACGCCCAATAACGCCTTGAAGGCAGGTTAAAGGCACATTACACCTAAAACAGCCGTCACATAGGCGTCTTCAAGACGTCATGTGCTATCTGTGATTAATTCATCCTAAAGGATGAATTATTTTAATAATTAAAATTCAAATAACATGATAGCAGATATTTAAAATAAAGTCTGTTAACTACCACAAATTAGGTGCCACAATTGTTGTTTTAAAAATTTAATAAAAGAAACCTCATAATTACATTATAAACAAGAAACTGACCATTTTAAGACATTGTCGATTTTCAGAACTACAAAAGTGACTCAAAATTCTCTTGCTGAGAATGAAATATTTGGCTGAAATATATACTTTTTCATGAAACAATTATTTGAGTAGTATTAAAAATTCTGTTACTATCACAAATTGAATGCCGTGCCGTTCGGAAAAACTGAGACAGACGAACATTATTATTGCAGGACAAAGTTCCATTATAAAACGTACATAATTCATAGCTGAAATTTCAAATCCATACTTTTAACATAGTCATCAACGGTACAAATGTTAAAAAGGAAGAAATATTCTTTCTATCCTTTTTTTATTGATCCAGCATAAAAATCTGGTCCGGTAGTTACTTTAAGGGGTCATGTGTGAGTAACAATTTTTTAAAATTCGGCAGCATTCAATTTCCTATTTGGAGCAATCAATACAGCAGGTTTACCATATGAACCTGGAATAGATAACTTTGTGTAGGTTAGAAAAAAAAATGTTGTATTACATGTAAATTGAATTTTGAATTTCTAAACGCATTTTTTTCGAAACGATATTTTCAAATTCGGTGACCACGATTAATCGAAAACCGCTGAACGGATCCGTTCCAAATTTTGTGGGCTTACTTTAGATACAATATTCTAGTCTCTAGCCCAAGGATTTCAGTTTTCAATGTTTAGTTCTTCTTTTATGGTCGAAAAATAATAATTTTTTAAAATGAAAATTGATCACTTAACTTTCAACGTTCGTCATTTTGTTCGAAATGATTTTTTTGTTAACTAAATTTTCCCGAACTTTTGATGTCAGGTGGTTCCGAGCAGACCTGGTCACCGCGAACCACCTTTTTAAAAAGGTCTTACGGGAAATCTTGTGTAATACATAAAGAAATCAATATTTTTGCATGAGAATTTAACCACATATTCTGGCAATGTGCCTTTATTAAATACAAAAACTATCGTGAAAATAAATGCACACGCTTTTCCCTGAAAAATTCACAAAAAATTAGTTATTTTTCATCAAAACCATAGAAGACCCCGTAATCACACGAACTACACTGTTATTCCAAAATATTGCACACACGTTGAGTTTGTCGGATTCTGCAGAATTCATACTCATCAGTTTAGAATAATGTATAACCCGCGATGACGATAAGGTACCTACTAGTAATAAGTGCTGATAAATATAAGAACAAAATGAGAGCTGTCAAGTGAGACTTAACGAAGTTTAATGCATTTGCTATGCATTTGCTATGTATTGCTAAAAATGACGGTCTGAAGAGAAACGGGTTTCAATCATATCGAATTCAATGTTCACCAGGAAACGCATAAATTGAATATATTTCGACTTATTCCGTAACTGAAGCAGGTGTAAAAACTAAAAATATTAATCGTCGAGTACAAGAGCATCGGAAATAATTGCAAGCTGCAATTTTCTTTTCCTCCCCAAAGTAATTGAGGCTCTCGTTAATGATGATGCAACTAAACGCAGATGCCCAGTGTCACCGCATTGCTATACAGCATTACCATTTTCCTTCGATACGAATATGAACTTTGACAGAGGACAATCTTTAAATCCACTGGAATCGCATTTAAATATGTACACATACGTGTTACTTTAATCGAGGTGTTTCGCGAAATATAAAAAGTATTCCAGTATGTGAAATAATCACAATTAACAAAATTCGTATATTATTACGTTAAATTTAAGTAACATACACGTCCAAATAGTTCGAGTAAACATACATTACAGCCTGTTTTGTGATCCATTAGATATTCGCTTAACTTCACAGGAAATTGTCTATACAGGGTGGAGCACGTAACTGGAATCACTTCGATAGTGCATAACTAATGATTTTAGTGAGAAATGTTTCAGATAGAACTTATATGGTTTCAACGGAAGTATAATTTTACGTGCTTAGTTTTTTTGTAGGTGAATTTTGTAGAGGACATATTCAAGGTCAAGTTGGTTTTTTTAAATGAAATCATATATTTTTTGTTACTTAGTCAATCCAACTCGTAATTCTGTATGAAAAAGTATTAACCTGTTCATATAAAAACTATTAGTTTAGTTAGAAGAAATTTTAACTTCAAAATTTCACTTTCATTTAAAAATCAGAAGGTGAGCTTGCAATTTCGAAAAATACAGGTAATAAGAAAAATCGAATAATTCCCTCTGTAGTCACATTTGACCAATACTGATTTCATCTATAGCAGTTTTTTACCAAATTATTACTGTGGTAGTTACCGCAGTGGTTCCACGTATGCCACTTCGCATAGTTGAAGTTAAAATATCTCCTAAACTTATATGAACAGGTTAATACTTTCTCATACAGAATTACAAGCTGAATTGACTAACGTAATAAAAAATATATGATTCTATTTAAAAAAACAAAATTGACATTTCCTTATATGTCTTCTACGTAGTTATCTACAAAAAAACTAATCACGTAAAATTACGCCCTCCTCGAAACCATTTAACTTTTGTTTGAAACAGTTTTTACTAAAATCATTAGTTACGCAAAATCGAAGTGGTTCTAGTTACGGTCTCTGCCCTGTATATCTCACTAGATCAAGTGAAAATGTTTTTGAAGTAACCATTCTTTCCCGGTTTAATGTTAAGTAAAATTTTTTGTCGTGCAACCATTTTTTCCAGATTTAATATTGAGTTAAGTGAACCTCTCTGTTAAGCAATCATTCTGTCCTGATTTCATATTGAATAAAGTAAAATTCTTTGTTAGTCAATCATTCATGTCTGGTTTAGTGTTACACTGTTCACTTGTCCTGTTCAATGTACTATTTCGCTACTCTTCTTTAACTGACATCGAAGTGAATTACGTGCAATTCGAGATTAATACTAAACCTATAAGTTGCAATGCTTAAAACGCAAAGAAGTCTGAATGTTGTCACATCTTATCAATAAATTAAAAATAACTAATAAACCAATACACTTGCACTATCCCTACAGGTGAAGAAAACAAAAAATTGTTGAAAAATGAAGCTAGTTATAATTCGACAGCAAAATCATAGGGTCCGTACAACTTAGTCGACTTAATCGAAAGCTAGAGTTTACCTACTTTTATATATTATATTTATTTGAGATCAGCGTCGAAAATTTTTAATTTCAGACACCAGAAAATTTACCAAGAGCTTGCTATCAGACAGAACTCTCAAGACAGTGTTACTTTGAAATTCATTTGTGCCCGTCTGTGCCACAGTTTATTTTGAAATAAGCGTCAGAAGAGATAGTGACCATGGACGTGGAAAAACTTCGTGTTCTTATTTATTATGTACAATATTATAAACAAAGAAACACAGAAGACACAGTTCCTGGATGAAATCATGAAATATGACCAGTTGCACGCATTTAGATCATTTATCTGTACTACTTCTACCTTTTTTCTACTTGTCAATTTTTTTTAATTCTTATGACATCTGTACTTTAAATCATGAAATAATGTGCTTATTCAATTTTATTTACTTACCTTACTATACTTTACCTGATTCCGTAAATTGTGTACATCAAATATTTCTCATATCATTCTGTATTGTATAATTAATTCTAAAGGTTATTTAGGTTCAAATAATATTAACTTTTTTTTTATCGCTTTCCTTTTTTATTTGTACAAAAAGAGTAATATGCATAATTATGGAGACCCATTTTTGATGAATATACATTGAAATTTTTATAGTTTGTAAAAAAAAGAACAAATAATTCAAGTGACCCATTGTGTTCTTTCTTTACATTATTATATAAACGCAATAAAATTGATTTTCAAAATATTTTCAGTAATTACATATATCGAATTGAAAAAAACCTCACCTCATCTTATTCAATATCCCACGAACCAATGAATACGCATCCGCGCAAATTTCAGGTTATGTTCACAAATGTTGCCAGTATTAAAAAACCAACAGCAAGTAAAAAAAGTGATTGTAAGTACCTACTTTTTAAAAATATTTTAGATACGTAGTCTAAAGAAGTTAAAAAGAAAGGATATTATTTCGGTGGCCACCTTCAGCTAGGACACCCTGTATATTATACATATCAATATATTGTAAAATTTAGTTTAGTATACATTCAACGCTGGTAGTTCCAGCACTGAAGACGTAACCTTCATGAATTAGAGCCTTCATCGAAAACTAAAATGGTACTTCTAGTTCTAATACCGATTTAAACCGTTCATGCGGGTATGTAATGAACATAATTTCAGTTCTCATAATAAGATTCGACTGTGTATGGGACCGTAAAACGGAAAGGTATACACGAAAGGAGACAAACGGTACAGGTGGCAATGGAAAACGGTCAGCTGCGCGTTCCATACTCCAAGAAGTGGCTCGTACAAGTATAAGTAACTCCGCTGTAGGCACAGTTGGGCGAGACACACGCGCTACCCGCATATCCTCCTATCTCCTTTGCAATCCCTGCTTGTGCCTAATCGCGTTGTCAACTTTACCCGCAATTTTCAATTGCCAATCCCGCGGAATATTTAGCGTCTTCTAGCTGAGTATAAATTGACTGTTTATTTTAAAAGTGATATAAGTTCATTTTTTTTTAAATTGGGAAAACGAAAAATTTACACATACAGGGACATCGCGATTATTGTCCCGAACGCGGGTCCGCGCCGGAACAATAATCGTGGAATACGACAAATAGTACTCCGCCATTGAATTATAACCGACCAGAAAATTTTAGAGAATTTTATTTTTCCCCTAAATGAAACAAATTTAATTTGATTTTTTGTACATTTTTATAATACATATTTATTCGTACATCGTTGCTAGCACATTACAACAAAAAATACTAAATTTCAGTATTTCGTGCCTCCTCCTTTTGCCTGTATTACGACTTCTATTCTATTAGGGATGCCTTGAATACATTTTTTAATCACTTCTTTTCAGTCCATCATCATTTTTCCACACTTCTTCGATATTTTTCTTTAATTGAGCAATTGTAGTATTTTTCCGGCTGTCCACCTTTGATTTTAAGACCAACAGTTCTTGTAGACAATTTTATGAATACCTGGAAATTGGGATTTGCCACTTTATGAATTAGGGGTGCAGGTAATACTCAACAGAT
This sequence comes from Dufourea novaeangliae, assembly GCF_001272555.1. NCBI lineage: Eukaryota > Metazoa > Arthropoda > Insecta > Hymenoptera > Halictidae > Dufourea > Dufourea novaeangliae. The sequence goes on along the minus strand of NW_015374134.1, from coordinate 52,228 downwards.
GCATAATTAGGCATTTTCCCAAAAAAAAGACAAAAATGTCATCTGGTGCTCATTGAATTACAAAAATTCCTAGGAAATGCAATCGGTCATAATTCGATGGTGTAAAAGTATTAACAATTCATATTCTTTCATTATCGCTTCTGATAAATTACAAAGACGACTTGTTAAATACGTTTAATAATAACAATGTAATTGTTGTAACCGTGACTACATACATATTTTTATTATTGCTTCATTATTAAACATTTTAAGAGAAATTCGATGACATATTTGAATGTTCTGTTCGAATAATGATTTTCTTGAATATTCCATAACATATGATCCGCGAGAGAATATTCAAATAGTAATCTAAAAAATTATTGTTCAAACAGAACTTCCACATGTGTTGTTCAATTCGTCTTGAGCTGCTTAATAACTTGACTACAATAAACATATGCATTTTCGTTTAAAAAAATTACATTGTTATTAAGAGCTCAGCAAACAACAATTAACAAAGAAATTCAAATATCCTATTAAGTTTGTCCCAAGAAATCAAGCAACTTTTATATAAAACATGTTTTCATGTTTCTAATGATTGGAAATAATAGCGTGTATATACTTATACATTTAACCGGAATTCCATGTGCTGTGCATTGCGGCGACACCCGAATATCTTTGAAGCTCCATTCTGACTAGAATTGTGAAATGATGCTAATGAAAATTGGGAACATTCAAGGAAGAACATATATTTTCTCAGACTTTTAAAAACGTGAGCATTGGTCCATTTTTGCAAAATAAAAATATATTTATGATTTTCATATTGAAAAAGGGTGCGTACGACAAAATTAAAAATATATTTCGAAAGGTGAATCTTTTGCGAAATGGAGAAAAAAAAATTTGTCTGCAAGTGTAATACTTCCCGATATAAAAATTCGTTTATATAGCCATGTACGTCAATTATTGTAAATATACATTTATATGTACATTTATACATATACAGGGTGTAACAAAAATGTTGGAGGACCCAGAAATGGGTGACTCGTGAAGTGATTTGAACGAAGTTTTTCCTTAACAAAAATGTTATCCAAGGCTTTGTTAACGAGATATTAACGAAAAACCCCGACCAATCGCGAGTCTGCCGGCCTAGTTCCCGCGGTAACATTAGCTACCAATCTCAGTGCGTTAGCTGTTGTTGAGGTCATCCTCCTAAGTGACTTTCAGAAGGTTTGAGCCGCCGGTCGCTGTTCGTTAAAAAGTTATTAACAAAACAAAATTTGTCCGTATATTCATACTGGTAATAAGTTACCACCCAGTGTTAAACACGCACCCATGATCACACCACACATCACCCAGTATTAACCACACACCAGAGTTGGGCAAAATGTAATCTAATTACAAAATCCATATCACAATTACAATGTAATTGCAATGTAATTACAAGACAATTACAATTACAATTAAATTGTAATTAATTATACTAAATGTACAATAAAAATTGCAATGTACAGTAATGTCTCGATGAGTGCGACAAACTCGGGTTCTCTTCGGGGCATTCGTGGCAAGATGGAAAGGTTTTCAATCCCTCATAAATTTTTTTTTTTGACGAAGCCGAGCCTCTGCTTAGTTTCTGTTTACTCTGTTTTAATTGGTTCCGGGAGGGGAGCCCCTCAATGGTGGGAATAACGCCGTTGTTTGTCGCATTCATCGAGGAATCACACTAATTATAAAATTACACTATACAGTGGACTCTAACTATGTTGCCATTAAACATATTGCCACACGAGGGACTTCCCCTTCACACGTACTTCTGCGCAAACAAATTCGCTCTCCCAGCACGTTGCGTACGCCGACGCACTAGCACGATCCAGATTTTGTGCAGATGCTGGTGCCGAGGCTACGACAACTGAAGTTAGCATGGAAGGGGCTCTGAACTAATTCCCAATTTACTCCCCTCCAGCCCCGACCATGACAATATAGTTAGAGTCCACTGTACGTGTAATTTTAATTGTCCCACGATTACATTGCAATTACATTGTAATTGCTATTTCGTTTTTGTAATTAAATTACATTTTGCCCAACTCTGTTCAGTCAGTTTTTTACGAATACCTCGGAAACTGGGGCCGACTGACATTTTCGTGAAAGGAAAAAATTGTTCAGAATGTTGATTCCTACACATATTCAAAAATCATCGAAATCGGTGAGGAGTAGGGAAGGGGATCGGTAGGAAGTAGTTCTTCAAGTTCACCGAGAATTTCTCCAACCATAAAAAAGGTTCCGTTCCAGTTCCTGAAAGAAATAGAACTACATACTTACAAATGTAATATAACTGAAATTGATGCGAGAAAAGAATGGGAGAAAATAAATCTTTATTGAATATGTAACTTTCTCAAATATTTAGTAGGTCAAATGACGCGGAGCCAGAGAGAGGTTAGGATGTTGGAAAGCGAGGACGAACCTGATGCGAAATCAGAGAGCCTCTAGGAATGAAGTCCCTTGCGAACGAACCTGATGCGATATCAAGGAGTCGCAGAAGGTGAAACTCGTAAATGAACCCGATGCGAAATCGGGAAGTCACTAGGATGAGATTGTGCAGACGAACTCAGTGCGTAGCTGTGGCGCTGCGAGGAGGGTGGAAAATCTGTACAGACGAACCTGATGCGAAATCAGGAAGCCGTTAGGATGCGGACGAACCTGATGCGAAATCAGGGAGCCGCAAGATATGTTAATTCCCAGAGAGCACACAGACAGCTTCACGACGGCTTAAAGACGCCTGTTTCGGTCGTTCCAGTCGCCTTTCAGGCGTCGTGAATAGCTTACGAACAGCTTAGGCACAGCTTCTGACCGCCTAATGTGACAAATCAAGGTGCCTTCAAGGCGTCTTAAACAGGCCTGGATTAGGACTGAAGCAGTCGTTTAAAATACGTAATTCGTCGTATTTATTGAATTTAAATTAGGTCAAATACATCTCTTTAAAAAACGCCATTAGCGCATATTGAAAATGGTTATCGATACTGATTAATTGTAATATAAATTTAATCAAGGAAAGCATTATCAAAATGAAATCAAACTTAATAACAATTCATTTCGATTTACTATATTTATACAATATTTAAAATTTGATCACATTTTTACATACGATGCTTGGTAAAATACATCATCCACCGTGTGTTTACAAATATTGAAGAGCTATATTTATACAATATTTAAATATTACTTGTTTGTAATACGGGCACATATATGTATATAATATATTTCTATTATAAGATTAAATTATGCACGAAATGAATACAGACTACACTTACAGAATGTATATAATACACATGTAGTTAGTACACAACCGAATATACAGAGTATACAAAGTTCACAGAACACACAGAATATATGCACGTCAAATATATATAATATCATATAAAGAATACAAATACCATACGTTAGAGTATTACAAATTTTACAAAATATACAGAACAAAATAGTATACAAAATATGAGGAAATTATTAAAACACAACACACTAACTTGGAATCTGTATATGAGTTGTAATTTATAATTTTTTGGAAATTCATACAAATTTTTGTTCTTAGTTTTCTAACCTCAGTGAAATTATATTCTGCACATTTTACTTACAATTAAAGATGTTATATAATTTCGAAAATGTTATGAATTACTTATAAATGTATGTGCTTAGAATAAGTGTAATATATTTAATGTAATAGAATCAAATAGTCTCAATACATATCAATAGTACTCCTGTTTCACTTTCTACACAAGTCACACATGCAAGCACGGCACACATCTTAGAATAGTTTGGGAATTGAACGCTGTCCATAAGCAGAGGACGCTAAATGCAGTCTTCAAATTAGGTGTCGCCGTGTCGGTAATACATATATGTATAGATAATGGCTTAAAAAGGCAGTATAGGTGGCGCCTTAAATACGTCTGTTCCTTCGTCTTAATGGCGCTTATAGACGCCTAGAATACGTCTTCAAGACGCCCAGAATGCGTCTTAAAGGCGCCTGTGTTATCAATCAGGACATTCAGTCGTTCAGTCCTAAAATGGCTATAAAATGGGCGTCTTTAAGGCGTCATGTGCTATCTGGGTTGAGTCTCGTAACTCGTTTTATAAATTTAGATACAACCCGAGCGGTAAACTTGTGTCGTGTGGGAAAGGTCAACTACGACTATAATCATTAACACACCAATGAATTTTAAGAAATGAAATTACTCACGTTTATTAAAGGATACTACTTGAATATTATACGATGAGTGTTTGGTACAAGTATGTGTAGTGTAGTGTTGTCGCGGTAAAGTATTAAGTGTAATATTATCGATTAAATATTCGTTGCTAACGCACTGGCAATTAGAGCGGTTTCAAATGATTACCGAATAGAACTTCAACCGAACTCGCGGATTCTATAAGGTTAACAGATGATTCGAAAGGGAACTTAACCCATTATCCGCCAATGTTCCATTTTTGGGAGACATTTTCAAATGTTTTTCTTTTAATAACTGCAACTTCTAAATAAAATACAGTCGTTAAAATAATGAGATCATATCACGTGCTCCATGAAAGTATTAAAAATTCCCGCTATTTTGCAACTGGATGCAACCGACTGTTTACCGGATATAATACGTCGCACAGTGGGGTATTTGACCCGAAAATCTGGCCAAAACTATTTCAAAATTTACTCAATTTTCAAACCCTCATAACTTTGTTACTATTCATCCAAAGTGGATGAAACAAAAACCATGTTAGAGTTTGAACTTTCTAGTTTTTGGTTCTTTAAATCAATTTTAGCAAAATGGTTGTCTTGTTACGCCCGCGTTGCGGTCGTTACCTTATTTATAATTTTGGGTCCTGGCTCTTTTAAGGTGCTAAAGCACGCCCTGTCTAAACTTACCGGTGAAATACGCAGTTTGGATATGGAACGGGGCGGATATGAAATCACTCTCGTTTATGATAATAACAAAGATATATTCTAAGAATCCAATATATAAAGGATACAAATAAGTCTTAACATACCAATGATAATGAAGATGAAGGATAGATTCGCGTCGCTTTCGGTCGATTCTGTCAGGATTTCGGGTCCTTGAAGTAGTAATGGCCACCATTGACTAAATTAAACTATCGACTAGTGACTATTAGTTACTACTAGTCGCAACATACTATCGACTATTTAGTCGATAGTTTTTAGTCGACTGGAATTTTGCTTTATAGGTTATGTATAGATTAGGTCGTCAACTTTTCAGCACCATTGGTGTATTTACCTTTTAGAAATGTATTAGTTCATAGATAGAATTTCAAAAATATAGGTGGTAAACAAGTTTTTTTAAACAATTACTAATATTCAATTTTTTGTAAACTATTTAATATTGGCACTTAAAAAATTAACTGCTCTAAATTTTTTATGAAAATCAATTAGGTTATAAGCAATAATTTGCACAGTTCTTGGTAATGCATAAAAAAATATATGAAAGAATTGCAATTGATTTGCATCACGAAGAAAATAATCAAGATCCAGTCAATAGCGATCAATAGCTCGATAGTTCGAACGAGTCGCTTGAAGCGACTAAAGTAGTCGCTTCAAGCGACTAATATTAGTCGCCTGAAAGTAATCGCTTCAAGCGACTAATATTAGTCGACTGGAAGTAGTCGCTTCAAGGGACTAATATTAGTCGCCTGAAAGTAATCGCTTCAAGCGACTAATATTAGTCGACTGAAAGTAGTCGTTGGTTACTATCGACTTAGTCGATAGTTTTTAGTCAATGGTGCCCATCACTACCTTGAAGGGCGGAAAACTCGCTGGCGCTCGGAGCCGTGATACAAAGTTTAGGCACTGCGGGATACATTGTCGCCGTCTCGGACGTTGCCCTTTGGGGTCCGGTGTCTTATAAAACTCGTCTGTAGGCCGCGCGTAATCGCGAGGTCGCGTCGCACAAGGAAGAGTTATCGTCGTGGTACCTGAAACTGAACAACTGAGTGACCATTATCGCTCAGCTCACGGTCGCGTGTTAGAGATTGGAGCGAAGAGCGAACGAACAAGGCGTTGAAGAATGACACACGAGCCGTAACTGTCACGAAGTAAATGCAAGCCGAAAACTAAGAGTGCCGGAATACTGAGAGAGCTTCCCCGGTTTTGATCAATCCTTTTATAGGTTCTTCCCCCCTTCCTTAGTTAAAAAACGTGGAAAATACGGGGTAGCAACAGGCTAAGATTCGCGTTGATCGCCGAAGCGGAGTTTAAACTACTTCAAAATACTGAAATGGAAGAAAAATTTACAAAGACGCGGAAAAAGAATTGTTTTCCTTATTGTAAAAAGAATTTATTTGTTTTTAATTTTTATGAAAAAATTAGAAAGTTCGTCGAACAGACCAAAGAAAAACAAGTGACATTGATGCTCATAGCAGATAGCAGACATGCGTAGAAGATACTACCAAACGCATTGAAACCTAAGTTTGCATACTTTGTTCTTAATTTTTTGTTTTATTTAATCGTTAACATATTTTTTTTCGTGCCATCATAATCTCCGTAAAAAACATATATAACCACCTAATTTTGTTTGAAAATATCATTTTCTGAAACTAAACAAGAAGTGATTGATTTCTCAGTATCAACTGCAGTTCGATAAGGCTCATGTTAAGAAGACATTTTTATAACACTTCGTTTTCAACAATTTTACAGTTGGCCTTGCGATTTTCTGATAGCAATCGAAAGTTGAAGCTTTTAAGAATGTTCTATTAAATTTTCAACTAAATTTATAATTATTAAGAATTTGCGTGAGCCACGTTAAGTGATAGTGTTCATTGCATTAAAAACGTAGATAGACACTAGATTTCAAATGTTATTGATAAGTATTTACCAATGTTGCAGTCACGAATGCAGGCTTCTCCGAAGTTTGCGCTTGTATATAGAATACAGCATAAATGTAAGAGTCCACGTAAAAATTAGCAATGCAACCCCGTTTCACGAGAACGTAACGTGTGGTGCTCAAACTGGGCCAAATTCATGATAACAAATAATCCATGGTCCATACTCGATCGGGGTTAACACACGGACAATCATACATCGTCCTCTTATAAACACACACAGTGCCTCGTGGACGATAGCCGAATGTGTTTAATCGTTCGATTTAGCACGTCGTCCGGAATTTCAGAATATCGCGTGGACACTTTAACGTGTAAATTGCAACGGTTGCAAATTAACCGCCGGTACCAAACGGGGATTATCCGTACGTTAGTAAATATATATGTATTAAAAACGTCGAGCGCCAGGAATATATACATATGTATATGTATGTATGTATACCAATCGGTTCAAACCGAATTCCTTGAACGCGCACGTATGCCGGGGATCGATTTTTAATCATATTTTTATGCCCATTCTCTCCTTATAATAATTTTTGCAAGTGCTTCGCATCGATCCGAGAAAACGGACAGGCAACTTTCCCGGTCACTGGGCAACACCACGTCCACCGACTCGAACGTAATACTTTCTGATTTTACGCAGATCGAGATATTCGAATTAGCGTGTGTATCGAGGCGCGTAAATACGTTTTCTGTGTATGGGCACGTGTGGGGCTTCAGCTGTCCCTCATTATTTACGCGTCTCACGAATCGCAGCTAAAGCGGCGTTTACACTTGACAACTTTGGACCGACCGAGTCAATCGGACCTCACGCGTTCAAAGTCGCCCGTATAAACAGGATTTCGGTAATTCTGCAGTTTAGTGGTTTTTCTTAATTTTCAACGAAAAATCAAGTGAGGGAGGTCGAAAAAGTAATGTGCATTTGTTATTTCTGTTTTAAAAAACATGGAAAATTATTCGGAATTATACACTCAACACCGATTTCAATGACCTTTCGATATGTTATAGACCTCAACATTTTGAACAATCTTTTTCTGTAAATGTTAGAACCGATTAGGCTTAGTTTCCGAGATACTTATAGCTAACATTGAGAAAAGCCGCTACAATTATCCGGGATTTCAATCAAGGCAAAAGGGCTTCTAGTCGTTCAACTAGAAGTTTCCCGTTTGTCTACGACTGATTAAAGAATCTGATGGCGTCAACTGTAAATTGATTGTGTGAACACCGTGAAATCGTAATTGACGAGCAACTGAAACAGTACGCGTACTTTCTTACGACACATCAGTTTTGACAGCAGAAAAATATGTGTACAGGGTGTAACAAAAATGTTGAAGGTCCCTGAAATGAGACACTCGACAGACGATTTGGAATAAGTTATTCCCTAGGAAAAATGTTGTCCGACGCTTTGTAAAAAAGATATTAACGAAAAACCCTGACCAATCAGAACACCAGTCTGCCGGCCGAGTTCCCGCAAGAATGATAGCAACACACTGCGATTGGTAGCCAACGTTATCGCGGGAACTCGTCCGGCAGACTCACGCTCTGACTGGTTGGGATTATTCGTTAATATCTCGTTAACAAAGCGTCGGGCAACATTTTTGCTAAGGATCAACTTGTTCCACATCGCCTCACGAGTATCCCATTTCAAGAACCTGCAACATTTTTGTTACATCCTGTATATTAAATTTTATCCAGTGTACAGAAAGGAATTTGTAGAATCCAGTAAATCATCAATGAATGTTCAAGGGCTCATCAGCATTGAGTGTTCAGACGTCATCCCCACCACTGGGTGTTTTACTGGTTCCACGGAGACCCCCCCCCCCTCCGCCTGACGTGGTAGGGATATACATGATACTTAAACAAATTTGAACTTCAAATTTTTTGATATTTTTTAAAATGAACTTAATTTTAAATAACTTTAATTCGAAATATTCTAATTCCAATTTGTTTATCCACTTACCTAACAAACTGATTGCAATTGCTGACGTTACACGTAAACCTCTTTACACCGCACATTGGCCATGTTGAATGATAAAAAAATCGGATGACGAGGCCCTTTCCTACAGCGTTTCTCAACGTTTTTCCCGCGCAACCTAACATAATTGTCGTAATCGTACCGCCACCTAAATGCTTATAATATAAAATTTATAAAAACCTGAT